>NW_026880314.1:0-31095 GCF_032173495.1 Musca vetustissima
TATAACTAGCACATATACACATACGTGGTAACCATAAACGTGTGAGAAACCAAAGGGGGGACTATGAAGCAGATTATATTAGAAAAAAATCTGACTATAAAGTACTGAATGTCTACTGAAGACCTACAGAAGATTTTCAAAAGTCCTTTGAAATGAAGAGTTTTCTAGAATATTTTTAAAAGTCCAAGAAGTAGTCGTTTAAAATTTTTCAAAAATCCGTATTTAAGAGGAATCCTTTCAAACCCATTTCAAATAAATTCACGATTAAAACTTTTTTGAAAAAGAAGCCTACGCTTGTGGAAAGTCCTTTAAAAATAAATTTTTAACAAATTTGTGTTTATGGAAAGTCCTTTAAAATATATTTACAAAAATCAATTCAAATATAGAATTATTTTTTTTTTAAATTAACACATTGAAAAAAATCCTCGGTAAAAAAGTCACTGAAAAACCAGTGAGCGGAGCAGTATAGTCGGACGGGGCCGACCATACGATACCCTACACAACTACCACGGAACTCGGATGTTTATTCCGATTCCCTTCATGGTGGGCTGTGTTGTGATGTTCGCCTATATTCGACTAGAAAACACACATTTGACCCGCTAAATAATGACCGATCTTTATCAAAGCAGGCATGCATATTCTCTGTCCCAATCCTCTTCTCCATATAAAATTTCGCGATGTTCGGGTCATATTTGAGGCCTTTAAAGCGACCAGAAAAACCGACAAAAATTAAATATTTGGTCCATATTATAAATATTAAATATTAAACGATCTTTTCCTAAAGCAATATGGATCTTCACTGGCCAAACCCATTCCTACATGCAAAATTTCGTGAAGATTGGTCCACATGTCTAGATCGACTCAGCTAGTTGAGATAAGACGATCGGTATACTTAGTGGTGAAAAATCCATGCTAAATAGTGTATTTAAAAGTGTAGATATTCATCGGAAATTCTTGCTAATATAGAGTCCTTGAAAATATATTCTTCGAAAATCCTTGCTAGAGTTCTAGAGCCCTTATAATAAAGAGTCCTTGAAAACATATTCTTCCAAAATCGTTGCTAATATAGAGTCCTTGAAAACGTATTCTTCAAAAATCCTTGCTAATATAGAGTCCTTGAAAACATATTCTTCGAAAATCCTTGCTAATATAGAGTCCCTAATTTTTTCGAAAATCCTTGCTAATATAGAGTCCCTAATTTTTTTTCGAAATTCCTTGCTAATATAGATTCCTTGAATATATTTCAGCAAATCCACACTAATTAAAAGTCCTTGAAAATATATTTTAGAAAATCAACGCTTATGAAGAGTCCTTGAAAATATATTTCAAAAAATCCACTCTAATGAAGAGTCCTTGAATATATTTCAGAAAATCCACGCTTATGAAGAATCCTTGAAAATATATTTTAGAAAATCCACGCTAATGAAGAGTCCTTTAAAATATATTTCAGAAAATCCACGCTAATGAAGAGTCCTTTAAAATATATTTCAGAAAATCCACGCTTATGAAGAGTCCTTGATAATATATCTCAGAATATCCACGCTAAAATTCCAATCTAAGAAGAAAGAGTCCTTTAAAATATATATTTAAAAAATTCATGCTTATAAAGAGACCTTTAAAAAATATTTTAAAAAAATCCACGCTTATAAATGAGCCCTTTAACTAATATTTTTTTTAAAATCAGCGCTTTTAAAGAATCCTTAAAAATACATTTTAAAAATTCCATGCTTCTCCAGGGTTCTGTCTATGAAATCATAAAGAACTTCTATTGAAACTCAACTTAGAGGTCCTAAAAATATAAAAATCCTTCTATAATATATCGAGAGCACTTTAAGTCTTTCTGTTCAACAAACTTTTCCTGGCCACAAAATAATGTCCTCAGATAAATTACAAATTTCTCTCACGCATTGTGTTATGTCTATTTGGCTAGATTAGGATTTACTCTTCATTATTTCTAATCAAACCAAGAAACGACACAAGTCGCACACACACACTCGCACTAACACCCATCCTAGCAGCAGGACACTTTTCTATGATCTCAGCAAAAAATTATTAGATACCCTTAATGTGATACCGACAAGTATGAGTTGTGTGTGTTGGGGCTGGACTAATAAACTGTCTATATTTATATCCTATATTAAATCAAAATTAAGCTTTTAGGCTTTACAAGAAGTTATGAGAGAATTGTGTGTCCAAAATTAAAAAAAAAAAAAATACATTTTGCACAAAATCATATTAAAGACAAATGCCGCACTGCGTCATTGCCAATCATGCATGACGTTGATGTTGATGGTACAGCTTCATTATGATTGTGTGCACTGCACTTGCTGCCATGGGAACTTGGACTGGGAATGAAAATATCCACAAAATATTGATGATAATGATGATGATGAAGATTTAAAGACAAACACCAAAATCAAAACTCTACAGACAGAGAAAACATTGACCATTCGAGCAGTTTTGGATAACTCAAATAGAAATCATGCAGACGTCGTGGAACGTGGCCATTTACTAGTGAAATAGTTTGTCCACAGCGAACGAACGGACAACGGAAGCAGTTCGAGGAGAAATAACTGTAATAGCTAAATTGCCAAAAAAAAAGGGGAGATATAACCGAAACGGCCATCTAGGAAAAGCCAGCCAACCAGCTTGAAACCATTGGCGAACGTGACTTTGTGGTTTTATTATCGCTTAACTACTACACGTAGAGATTTTTAGGGCAGACATTAACACCCCACAAAACCAAAAGGATTCAATGTTTTGTCATGTCCGGTCCCAGCCATGTGATTGCTCCCCAATGAATGGAAGGAAAAAAGTCTTAAGGAAGTGGAAAAAATGAAATCTTATAGTTTACATTGCTAATTTGTCCTAGACAACAGGAAAAAAATAGTCTGTCAATAATCATCAATAAAATCTGAGTAGAAAATATGAAAGAAAAAAAATAATTTTTCTGGGGTTTTCATATTAAATTTCCAAATTTACAGAAACCTTTAAATTTTTCTTTTTCTCGTCTTTGTGTGGTCTTTCCACAAAGGCTGCATACTTTTGAGGAATTTTTATTCGGCTTACCTCTCCCAAAGGAATTACAATTGCTTATGAATGCAAAAACAAGGAGATAACAATCACCCTCAAGGAATGCAGGAAAGGAAAAAACACAAGAATGGGGTTAGCCAACCTTAATTTTTGGCTTAATGGAAGGGGTTATGTTTTTTTTTCTTTTTAACGAAAATTTAGAGAGGCTGAATAAAGACCAAAGGACTTTCCATGCACATGCCGTAATTTTGATGTGTTTTCAAGGACTATAGACGAGCGTGGATTTTCTTAAATATATTTTCAAGAATTCTACGAAAGATTTGTTCGGAAAATTTTTTTAAAGACACTTCCAGGCAGTTGGAGTTTTTCTAATATTTTTAAGGACTCCTGAAAAATGTAGATTACTTAAAAATAAGCGAGGATTTTAAAAATGTTTTTAAGTTCTCCGCCTAAGCGTAGATTTTTAAAAATATTTTCTAGAGTTGTTTTTAAAGAATATGCACAGGCGTGCATTTTTCAAATTACTTTTTAAAGGACTCCTTACAAGCATGGATTTCATAAAAATAAGTTTTAAAGAAATCCTGACAAGCTTATTATTTTTTAAAGGACTGTTGACAAATGTGGATCTTTTGAAAATATATAGTAAGGCCTCTTCACAAAAGAGGAATATTTTTAAATATGTTTTAAGGTCTCTTCACAAAAATGTATTATTCTTAAATGTTTTTAAAGACTCTTCACAAGAGCGGATATTTTTTTTAATATTTTTCTAAGGACTCTATAAGCTGATTTTTTTAAATATTTTTTCAAAGACTCCTGATAAGTGTGAATATTTTTCAAGGACTCCACCCAACCGCTGCTATATGAATATTTCACAAGTAAACAAAGTAAAGGTCGCATTTATAATCCGAATCGCATGAAATTTGGCACAGCTTATTTAATTGGCCCACGAACGAATTTGGAAAAAATCGGTTCGGATTTAGATATAGCACCCATATATATATATATATTCGTCCGATTTAATGAACATGATACACCAAATTTCGTTTATATCTTTCGATTTACACGAATTTTGGTATAGCCTACTGAATTAAGTCTAGAATGATGTGTGCTAAGTTTCGTGAAGATCGGTTCAGATTTATATATATCTCCCATATATAGTTTCAACCGATTTTAGGTAAATGATGCACCAACGTCCCTGAAAATCAATCGATTTGCACGAAATATGGTATAGCGTACTTAATTAAGTCTAGAATGGTGTCTGCTAAATTTTGTGAAAATCGGTTCAGATGTAGATATAGCTCCCATATATATTTTCGTCTGATTTTAGGTAAATAGTGCACCAAAGTCCCTATATATCCTTCGATTTGCATTTGATATAGCGTACTGAATTAAGTCTTGAAGGATGTGTGTTAAGTTTCGTGAATTCGGTTCTGATTTAGATATAGCTCCAACATATATTTTCTTCCGACTTTATGTAAATGGTGCACCAAAGTCCTTATCTAACTTTTGATTTGCACGAAATTTGGCATAACGTACTGAATTAAGCCTAGAACGATGTGTGCTAAATTTTTTGAAAATCGGTTCAGATTTAGATATAGCTCCCATATGTATTGTCCTCTGATTTACGTTATTGAGTTTTATTGAAGATGGTGAAGATACAGGCACAGCTTTCATATATATTTCCTAGGGGAGTTGCCAATCTCCTACTAGGCGCGTCTTACCGGGTGGCGGATGCGAAGGGGGTCTCCATGATGTGCAGAGAGAAACTGAAATAGGTCTCCTAGATCAATTTTTCTCTGCACTTCGTGGAAACCTTGGGGATCTTCGGATCCCTCGTGGACCAAAATTAACCGGGGTAGTGCCCTTAAATAAATCAACTACGATGGGTAAACGAAGTAAAAAGAATAAAGTTTCGATGCAGGGAGTTAATAACCCAGTACCGGCGGCAATCCATGATGTGCAGAGAGACTGACCTAGGTCTCCTAGATCAATTTTTCTCTGCACTTCGTGGAAACCTTGGGGATCTTCGGATCCCTCGTGAACCAAAATTAACCGGGGTAGTGCCCTTAAATAAATCAACTACGATGGGTAAACGAAGTAAAAAGAATAAAGTTACGATGCAGGGAGTTAATAACCCAGTACCGGCGGCAATCCATGATGTGCAGAGAGAAACTGACCTAGGTCTCCTAGATCAATTTTTCTCTGCACTTCGTGGAAACCTTGGGGATCTTCGGATCCCTCGTGGACCAAAATTAACCGGGGTAGTGCCATTAAATAAATCAACTACGATGGGTAAACGAAGTAAAAAGAATAAAGTTACGATGCAGGGAGTTAATAAGCCAGTACCGGCGGCAATCGTTGGTTAGGTCACAAGCCACTTGTCGTCGAGATCAAGCGATTGTGATCCGTTGTTCTAGGTGTGCCTTGGCACCTGCAGCTGTACATGTTACAAGTGCACCAATTCTAAACCAAAACGTTGACGAAGCGGCTATTCCTTTGGCAAATGAGCATGTCAAGACTGATGAAAATCAGTATCTGGCTGACAGGACTGTAGTTCTGGGAGGGGACGACCTACATGGGACTCTACGCGCTATCCGTGATAGTCTAGAGGAGCAAAGTAAGGAACTCTGCTATTAAATCCTACCTTAACTGATGATGAGCTGGACACCACGGTGATCCTAGCCAAGTCTACACAGGGGGATTGCAATAGTAGCAACGAAGGAAGTGCGGACCCTGTTGACCGACCGACTTCCAGTCTGACTACAACAGGTCCTGCGTCGGCACCCGCAGACAAACTTCAGAGGCAATCTGCAACAGAGGCGATGTCCGACGATTGGGAATCTGTTGAGACGCCAGAAACGGACAGCGGCTCAAAGGTTGGGAACGTCCGAGAAGTGGCTGATGCGAAGCATTACAAACGTGCTGTTTCGTATCTCCGCAAATTCGTGGGGCGGTGAAGGATATTATATAGTCGGTCCAGTCCGACTTTACAACTTTCCTTACTGGTTTAAAAATATTTTTATCAGGGATATATTTTTTCCGAGGACTTTTAAACATATTTTTTGAAGAACGCAACAAAAACGTATATTTTTAAGCACTCTTCATAAGCAAGAATTTTTAAAAACATTTTCAAAATTAATGTTTTTTTTTTGTTTTACATTATAAGTACCAAATTATGGTGATTCCTGCAAACCCAAAGCAAATGATAACCCATCATCATCATTTCTCTCTTTTGGTTCCATAAACGAATGAGCAGAAAAAAAACGATACAAAATAATTTCATACTCCGATTATTTCATGTGCAGTTTTTTTGCGCTCCCTTCCAACAACATTTTTCAAATAATTTCTTTGATTCGTAGTTGGAGGTGGTTGGCATAAGCAATGCCAATGATGATGATGACGATGATAGGCTTAATTTTGTACATCAAAACCATAACTGGCAATTGTGTTATGAGCAACACCAGCAACATGGCCAAGTGTTTTTGCTTTTGCTTTGACTATACTACTGGTCGAGTAATGGTTGTTCAGTCACTACTCAAACACCAAAACAAAAACAGCAACAACATGAAAAAATACGAGTTGAATAAATTAAAGCTACAAAATTTTAAATACTCCACTTCACACAACGCAAAAAAAACAAACCCCTACCAGTAGCAAAAAACTCTAAAACTTCTACAGGAAGAAAGAAAAAAACCTATGCAGACAAAGCCTTAACTGAGAGGTGGTAGGGAGAAAAAAATTGAGAATGTTGTTGCGTATTTTTTTTTCGTTTCTTCTACTTTTTGCCTAGCCCTAGGCCAGGTTCAAATCAGCCTAGGCGGCGGCTGCTGCTCACAAATTTATTTCTCTTAGGAAGCTTAGACACGGGAGCATGCCAGTAATGCCGCTAGGGCCTCCAGGGAGAATGGGGAATGGCAAGAAAAAACAACCCAGGAACGCTAAAGCCTGCATTTAGACGGTGAGGGTTTGGCGGTATGTATGGCATGCTTTTAAAGGTTTAAATTTGTATTGGCTTGGATGAACGAATGCATGCAGCCGCGCAAGGAGCGAAGAAAAAAACTGGAACTCGTTCAGCTGTTTGCTGGCAACAAAGTATTGCACGCCAGAAATACTTTTTGGTCATTGCTTAAAGCGTTTCTAAAGAATTTAATCAAAAAGTTCTTTTGGGGGGTTTCTCACCAAAAAGAAAGGAACATAAATATGAATACCTTAAATAAACTGGGTTTGAACGCAAAAGGATTTCCCATTTAAGAAAGTGAAAATATTGTGGAGGACTTCTTTCGAAATAAATTTTAAATTTCAACCAAGTTGAATACTCTTCTCAACCAACCAATTGTTTACTTTCTTTGCCAAAGAAGGTGCATAAATTATTTTTTGTTGCCGAAATTCACATGAATTGTTATATGATTTGAAAGTAGCGAGTGTATAAAACTCAATTTCATGGCTGAATGCCGCTGCAAATCCGCCAAACTATGAACATCATTATAGAAATACACGTAGACAATTCACACCCACAAAATATTTGAGAGAGAGAAAAACAACAGCAAGAAAAAGTTGAACAGTATCCGGTTAAAGTTATTATTTTTGTAATAAATAAATTGGAAATGAATTGAACTTGAAAATAGATATGAAGGATAATTGCTAAATAATAGACAACTAGAATACGTGGATATTTTACATAATGGAATGAAGTATTGAATTGCATATTAAAATTTGTATTAAGAATTCTATACAAGTGTCATTTTTTATTTTTTAAGGACTATATGAGTGGTGTGGATTTTTTAAAAATACTTTAAAGGACTTTCTGCATTTGCTTTGAGTTTTTAAATATATTTTTAAGACTTACCATAAGCCTGGGTTTTGTATACAATACATTTTTAAAAATACTTTTATGGACTCTCGATAAGAGTGGATTTTTTAAAAATTTATTTTAAAGACACTCAACAGGCATGATACACATTTTTAAAGGACTCTCCATAAGCGTGGATTGAAACTATTTTCTAAAACAAGCTCATATTTGTAAAAAAATATTTTTAATTCTCCAAAAGCCTGGACTTGTAAAAAGATTTGTGGACATCTCAAAAATATTTATTAAAAGACTCTCAACAAGCTTGGATTTTGTAAACAATTTTTTAAGGCTCTCGAGGACTTTCGATAATAATAATAATTTTAAAGAAAATAGCTTAAAAAATATTTTTAAAGAATTTTATATAAGAGCGGACATTTTCAAAGGACTTTCAGAGGCACAAGCGGAAATTTTTAATAATATTTTAAATAAATTTTTAGAGCTATAAGCTTATTTTTTAAGAACAAAAACTTTAAACGTGTTGATGTGTCCTTGCTTCCTAAAGAACATAATAAGCCCGGATTGTTAATGAATATTTTCTAAAGAACCCTCAGAGAATGGATTTTGGTAAAATTTTTTCAAAAGAACTATTACAGCTATAGAAATGGGGCTTTAAGAATATGTTTTAAGGACCCTCGTATCAATAAACACGGATTTATTTTAGGGATATTTGAAGGAACCTCTGAGCATAATCATAGATTTTTAATGCACTATATTTTCTTAAGGAGCCTCAAAGTCATAAGCGTAGATCTTTGAAAGAATAGTTACTAAGGGACATCAGTATCATAAACGTTAAATGTTTGAAACATATTTTCTAATGGACCTTCGTAGTCATATGTGTGGACATTTTTAAGAATATATTCTTAGGGACCTCCAGGGAAATAGGCGTTGATTTTTTAAAGAATATTTTCTTAAGGACCTCCACAGATAGAGGCGTGGATTTTTTAAAGAATATTTTTTAAAGGAACTCCACAGATAGACGCGTGGATTTTTTAAAAAATATTTTTTAAATGACCTCCGCAGATATTTTTTAAAGGACCTCCAGAGATTGAGGCGTGGATTTTTTGAAAAATATTTTCTTAAGGGATATTTTCTTTTGAAAGAATATTTTCTAAAGGACCTCCAGGGAAAGGGGCATTTATTTTCAAGAATATTTTCTAAATTACCTTCAGGGAAAAATGCGTGTATTTTTTAAAGTATATTTTCTAATGGACCTCCAGTGAAAAAATTTTTAACCTCAAATTCATAAGCAGAATTTGAAGGAATTTGAATGAGAGTTTTTAAGAAAACAATTTAAAGACAAAATAAATATATTAAAAGGTCTTTCAAATCCATAAGCTTGGGTTATTGAGAAAATTATTTCAACGACAATTCTATTAAATACGTTCGCAGCCATAATGTTTTAAGGAACATTTCTTAAAGGACGTTCAAATCTATAAGCGTTGGTTTTTTGAAGAAAATTATTTAAAGGATTTCCGGAGCCATTAAAAACCTACGCATTATAACGGAAATTAATTAAAGGACTTTCAGACAAATATTTAATTTATAAGGATGAGGTCTTTTAATGAAAATTATTTAAAGGATTTCCAAGACGATTAGACTTGTTTGTTTTTTTTTAATTTTTTTATGAACTTAGGGAGACATAAACGTAGGTTTTTAAAGAAAATTATTTCAAGGACATTTCGATTCATAAATGTGGAGTTTTTATGAAAGTAATACAGGGACTTTTCTTGTCTCCAATTTCTTCGTCCTGTCACTGTCAACTTATATATATTTATATATGTACCCCAGAACACTAAAACTACCATCCATAACTTTGCCAAACTACCTTGAGTATTGGAAAACAAACAAAAACAATACCAATACATTTCACATATTCCAATACAATTGTAAATAATGCTTGTTATAGTGGCAACATTCTTGCAAAATGTTTAACTCAATAACAACAGCAGCAACAACAACGACGACGACAACGAAATATGAAATAGAAACTCACGCTCGAATTAAAATAAATACAGTAAAACGTATTGAAGGTTGTAACAGAACTCCAACTAGGATGCCAATGTGAATGTGCAAAAAATCAACAATCCTGTGTCTTAGGTGCACACCAGTAACGCTTTTGTTATTCACGCGAAAGAAGGAGTGTGGAAGAGGAATAGAAAAAAACAAACGCACACACACACATCTAAAAATGAAATGAAATAGTCAAGACTCGTGGGAAATAATTGAATGAAGGTATGAATGAATTGAGCACACAAGCTCACAGGCAAACAAGAAATATTTTATATTTCATATCAAGAAGAGAGAGAGAGAAAAAAAAACACAGCGGAACCAAAAAATATTGCAATTTTATATAGAGAGACAAATATCATGTTTTTTTGGGATGTTGAAAGTAGGAAAAAAGAATATTCATGGGTATGCATATTAACATGGAACGTGAGCTTGGGTGATGATTTCTTATAATATTTTTGACAAAAAATAAAATATACATATATCTGCATCCACGTGGGTGTATATGTTTGAATATGCCCTTTAAAAATACAACAATAACACCTAAACATGTAGAAGACGTCCCAAACGAAGTCCAAAATGTGAAATCGAGAAATGAAGAAATATGCAAAAGAAATGCAAACGAAATAAGATATGAGTGAATAGAAATAGAAATGAACGAATGACTGTTAGTTAAATTTATATCCATGACGACATCTCGTTGCGCTGAGTGTTATCACTCATAGACACTTGTCCATACGTTTTTAAATACGGTGGAATGTATAGTTATTTGAGAAGAATATTTCATAAAGGACTCTCAGAACCCATTTTTCAGGAATTTTTCTTTAAAGGAAACTGAGAGTTATGAGCGTGGATTTTTAAAGGAATATTTTCTAAAGGAACCTGAGAGCTATAAGTGCGGATTTAAAAAAAATTCTAACGGATTATCAAGATTTTTTAAAGGATATTTTCATAAAGACCCTTACAGCCAAAATAGTTTTTTAAGAATATTCTAAAGGATCCTTAAAGTCAGAAGCGTGAATTTTTTAAAAAATATTTTCTTAAGTATCTCCAGCGAAAGAGGCGAGGATTTTTTAATGATTAATTTCTTAAGGACCTCCAGGGAAAAAGGCGTGGATTTTTTAAAGAATATTTTCTTAAGGGCCTCCAGGGAAAAAGGTGTGGATTTTTTAAAGAATATTTTCTTAAGGACCACCAGGGAAAAAGGCGTGGATTTTTTAAAGAATATTTTCTTAAGGACCTCCAGGGAAAAAGGCGTGGATTTTTTAAAGAATATTTTCTTAAGGACCTCCAGGGAAAAAGGCGTGGATTTTTTAAAGAATATTTTCTTAAGGACCTCCAGGGAAAAAGGCGCGGATTTTTTAAATAATATTTTATAAAGGATCTCCAGAGAAAGAGGCGTGGATTTGTTAAAGAATATTTTATAAAGGATCTCCAGGGAAAGAGGCGTGGATTTTTAAGAATATTTTATTAAGGACCTTCAGGAAAAAAGGGTGGATTTTTTAAGGAATATTTTCTTAAGGAAATCCAGGGAAAAAGCTTGACTATTTTAAAAAGTATTTTCTAAAGGACTTCCAGGGAAAGAGGCGTGGATTTTTAAGAATATTTTATTAAGGACCTTCAGGGAAAAAGGGTGGATTTTTAAAGAATATTTTCTAAATGACCTCCAGTGAACTAGGCATGGATTTTTTAAAGAATATTTTCTTAAAAAATATTTTCTTAAGGGCCTTCAGAAAAAGGCGCGTAGTTTTTAAAGAATATTTTCTTAAGAACCTCTGAGGAAAAGGCGTGGATTTTTTAAAGAATATTTTCTTAAAAAAATGTTTTCTTAAGGACCTCCAAGGAAAAGACTTGGATTTTTTTAAAGAATATTTTATTAAGGACCTCCAGGGAAAATGAGTGGATTTTTTTAAAGAATATTTTATTAAGGACCTCCAGGGAAAATGAGTGGATTTTTTTAAAGAATATTTTATTAAGGACCACCAGGGAAAAAGGCGTGGATTTTTTAAAGAATATTTTCTTAAGGACCATCATAGTCATAAGGCGTGGATTTTTTAAAGAATATTTTCTTAAGGACCATCATAGTCATAAGGCGTGGATTTTTTAAAGAATATTTTCTTAAGGACCTCCAGGAAAAAAGGCGTGGATTTTTTAAAGAATATTTTCTTATGGACCTCCAGGGAAATGTCATGCATTTTCAAAGAATACTTTCTTAAGGACCTCTAGGAAAAATGTCATGCATTTCAAAGAATATTTTCTTAAGGACCTCTAGGGAAAATGAATATTTTCCTAAGGACCTCTAGGGAAAATGAATATTTTCCTAAGGACCTCCAGGGAAATGTCATGCATTTTCAAAGAATATTTTTTAAAGGGTCCTAAACGTGAACATTTTTAGATCCTTTTAAAAATATTTTCTAGAGACTGTAAGGTATATAGACGTAGATTTTTAAAACTAAGGGACTATAAGGACGTAGATATTTAAAAATATATTGTAAGGGTCTGAAAGGCCAATATGCGTTGATATTTTAAAATATTTTCTAAGGGTTTATAAGGCCCAAGAATTATTCTCTATTGATGTTGACTTCCATTAGGATGATTTTGTTTTAGTTACCACGTCCGGAACATAAATCCATGATTTGTCATCAGTTATGACCTTCCAGATTGGGTTGTTGCGGACTGAGCCAAATAATGGACCTTGTCAGTATATAAAGAAAAGAAGAAAAAAATCGATCCGCGGAATTCCAAAAATCATGACACTTTTGAAAATGTATTCTAAAATTACGAACCTCACTTTAACCAAATATTATTTTTTCCGACCACCGTTCCTCTCCATTCAGCTGTGTCTTATTAAAAAAAAAACAACAACAACAACAACACATCTTTATGCAGTGATAATGTGTGGAAAAGTATGAATGATATTTGATCACTGTCACCGGTTTTGGGGGAGTATAAAACCCAAGCGCTTGTAATTGCAACTAACCTTCCCCAACCTTCCATCGACTTTAGCATTTGTTCAAGGGCTCGTAGAAAAAACACGAACGAAGAATATTATATACCACTGCAGTGTTAAGTATGCTACCCAAAAAAATATATTTTTCGTAGTTCATACGATGCTAAGGCATATCAGTTCACATATATTGTCTGCTACGAGCAGTTTTTACCTTAGCCGCAATGAATGCATTTACATCTTGACTTTTCATCTCTCGTCGGTGAATTGGATGCTTTTGGGCAAAGCAGAGGAAAAAAAAACTAAATTTTGTGAAACCAAATCAACATGGGAAATTTCATATATACTTATTTTTTACATATTCCTACACACACATACACTCACACTTACACATTTTGGTTACCAAAGATGTTCTGCACAGGCGAGTGACTTTGAATCTAAAGTCTCTTTGCTTGAGGGAGGGAGGATAGATGGGTGGGGTGTATATAAGTGGAAGTGGGTATTCGTTAGTGTAAGTGCAAGCATAAACTCGTGTCTAATGACACTTTGACATACACACTCACCAAATTTTTGACAAGTCAATTTTTTTACAAGTCCACACACACACACACTAACAGACACTTCCTGCTTCTAAGTAAATTCCTGTAGCAAAGTGAATGCCCGAGACTACTGCATTACTTTACTTTAAAAGAAGTTGAATTTTTTTTCTAATTTGAAATCCATTTCGTGCTTAGTTTTGAATAGTTTTTTCTTCAATTTTGTGAGATTCTTACAAGCAAAAAAAAAAAAAAAAAAAAACAACATTTGGACCTTTTAGTTGACAAATTTCGTAGTCTTGTTTATCTTCAAAGAATTTGGACTTTTTTCCTATTTTTTATTTTTCTGAGATAGTCTATCTGCATAGAATTTGATTGATGCTGTAAATCTTCGTCTATTTAGTTGATGACTGAGATATCTTTCACTTATTCTGTTTGTTAAATTGCCCTTTAATAAGATAGACGCTTTTGAAAATATGTGCTGGGAATGTTTAGATGGAAGTGTGTTTGTTTGTGTTGTATGGTGTGGAATGTTGATTTTCTTGCAATCAAAGATTACTTAAGATGAGAGAATTGCAAAAAAATTACATTATCCTTAAAGGAAGGAAATGAATATATAATCCTTTAAGGTAGAGTGGAATCTTTAAGAAGATTTTCTTACGGACTCTAGTGTAGATTTTTAAGGATTATTTTCTTACGAGCCCTAGATAGGTTTTTAAAGATCTTCTTACGGACCTTTAGAGCTTTATTTTAATTACCCTTTTCTTACGGATCCTTAGATAAGGAATATTTGTTAAGGACCATCAGAGTCCCTCAGAACCCTCTGAATTATAAACGTGGATTTGTTTAAGGATAGAATAAAATTAAAAAACTTTTCTAAAGGACCCTTAGAGCAGAAGGGCTTTATAAACATTTCTATGAACAGTTTATAAAGACCCTCAGAGGCATAAGCGTGGATTTTTCTAAAGGATATAATACATTAAATGCTCTTCAGATCCACAGGTATGGATTTTTTAAGTTACAGAATACAATTTAAAACCAGTGAGCGGAGCAGAATAGTCGGACGGGCGACCATACGATACCCTACACAACTACCACTGGACTCTAACTTTCTGCGTTTTTTATTCCGAGCCTGGACAATATTTCGTAATATTCGCACCCTCTTGCCCGATTAGAGATCAACAAATCTTCCTTACACTGACATATTTTCCAAATAGTTCTAATATTCGGTACATGTCCATATTCCATTCCCCGTGGGTTGTGTTGTGACCTATATATTTAAGGGTCAACCACTCCTCTTGGATATACTGTCAACTTCTCGGGTCTATGTCCTTTAGGGGCAAATATATACGCCATAGAATACAAATTTTGTATTTTTTCACAAAAAATCAGGGTCCATTTGACCCGCTAAATATTGACCAATCTTTATCAAAAGAGGCATGGTTATTCTTTAGCCCGATCCGTTTCTTCATTCGGGCCATAATTGAGGCATCTGGAGCAACCAGAAAACCCGACAAAAATTAAGTATTTGGTCCATTTCACCCCCTAAATATAACTCGATATGACGATCGGTATACTTGGAGGTGGGTGTAGGACCAATATTTCGCGGCGTTACAAACCTCTGGGGCTGCACAAAGCTATAATACCCTGACAACATAGTAGTGTAGGGCATAAATATTGTACAAAGGACCCTATGAGTCATCAACTAAAGAAATGCAGAAGACCTTGAAGAGGTCGTTCATAGACAAAAGTCATTTACACTAAAAATTACAAGAAGAATACTAAAGGCAAGAAATTCTTCTTTATTCTGATGATCTTCAGTGGATTTATTGCGGACCCTTAGGGCTATAAGAGTGGCTTTTGAACACAATTTTTTAGGGAGGATACATATTTCTTAAATATCCCTCAAAGCCATAAGCTTGGACTTTTTAACCATAGGATTAAATTTACAATTATTATCTGTAGGACCCTCAGCGCTATAAGCGACAATTTATATAACAAACAGGTCCCCTATTCGGATTTGATCTAGGCTGGGTAAACATAATATGTTGTGCAAAGTTTAGTTCAAGTCGCAAATTTCATTCGCTGATATTTTGTTTATAAATAATGAATATCTTGACCATTTGTGGGGAAGGAGAGGAACGTTATGTCCCCTCTTCGGACTTGATTTAGGCTAGGTAAACATAATAGGTTGTACAAAGTTTGGTTCAAATCGGATAGTCCGTTAGAATGATATTATAAAAAAAATTTTCAGCAAAATGTTGACCATTTTGTGGGGGAGGTACCAGAAGAAGTGGACCTATATTCCCCATGTCTGAAGCAGATTTGGTCCAAAGGAACATGGGATCTAAAACTAATATTTCGATGAGGCTCATTTTTATAAGCCCTCTTAGCCACAAGGTTGGGGGAATCAGGATTTGATTATAATATGCTCTTATTAAAAAAATAATTTTATAAAATTAATCAGTCTGTGAACACCTGTGCCATATAGGCAAATATATAAATTCAATAACTCCTACACGTAACTCAATTTCCCTCGATGGCCTTTGTGAATATTTTAAGCCAACCACAACCTTAATACTTCAACATTTATATCATCCTCTACCACATGCACACATCCATCCACCACATGCAATTGAATGCATGCTTTCTATTCGATGGTTGCAAAACCCCACTCATACATACAATTATTTTATTCATATGTTATCGTCGGTTTACTTGTGGTCCTATAGGTCGTGATGGTGGTTAGTATACAACTTAAATTTGATTGTTTGTGATCACTCAATAGAGCGTTTTGTGAGTGAGTGAGTACTCGTAATAGAGAGGCGTGTGTAAGTGTTTTCAAGTGTTTTACAGCCATTAAATCCCCAAACCCCAATTGAAAAATGCCATCGATTTCAAAAGTGATTTATGGGGCTGGCAATGAATGAGGCAGCAACATGAACAACATACAACGACACAGGAGGAGTTCGGTATTTAGTGTAACTGGGTCTGTGTTAAACTATGCCCTTTGTAATCCACACACACAGACAAAAAACAGTAATATGAGCGTATGAACGACGAATGATTGTTAGCTAACTGCCTCCAAAAAATAAAACAATCGAAATACAACTTTTAATATGACGTATTGTTGGCAATGCCCCAGGAGTAGAAAACAAAACAAAAAATAAGGTAAGCAGGAGTTGGGTTCGGGAGGAATATTTTCCATCAAATTGTCTACCTCCAAGCTCTCCCCACCCCAACCCACGTTCATTACAAAGGAAATATAGTGGAGATTTCATTTCATGTTTTCAACAATAACAGCGACAAGCCGATTTCATTGCCTGGCTATTTGGATGACTGACACAAACTGGCCACTCGTTGTATCTGCTAAATGGCTAACAAACAAAAACATTTCTGGGCCTTTTGTTATACAATATGTTACCTTGTTGCCACTTGCCTGTAGAGTGGAGTTTGGCTGTTTTCTGTGTGTGTTTTTGTTTTTTGTCTGCCATGTGGGGAAATTTGTATTGTTAGCGATAAAGTTCAATATGCAAATTAAAAACATGTTAAAACAGCCAGAAGCTTCCAACGCTGTGGCTGTAGGAGGAGATTGGGAGCAGGCGGGAAAGGGAGAGAGAAATCCGATACCCTTAGGCTTAGCCGACCTTTAGCAAACAAACGAACAAGCCAAAATCAGCAAAGCGACAGTTGACACAGAAAGGAAACGGAAATGGTTGAAGTGCAGACGAACTTGCCAACAGGAAACCTTGTTTGTAGCCATGGTCGACAAATGAGATATATTTAATATTATGAAATTTTATATATGTATATAGTTTTGTGTGTGACATTTTAAGAGACATAATTAAAAAATTGAGGTTTTAAATTTCAACTTAATTAAATAATGTAACATTTTTTTTATTTACAAGGCATACATTTCAAGCTGATGACCAGGAAATTTAGCATAAGGATCCGGTTATGGTCTAGGATGACACCTATAATTTTCGATGATGATCAGCTGCTATTTCAGGGACGAAATACTGCGAAAACTTTATTTTTATACACTTTCTAGTCGCTCTAGACGCTACAATTGTAAGCCGAACAGCACAAATTTTCCGTGGGGAAAGTGAACCGACCAACTAATTTGTATGGCTGTCATGATTATGGAGGTCAATATATAGCAGATCAAATGAACCAAAGCTCTTGATTCGGAAATATGCCGCTAATGAGCTATTAATCTCTAATATCATGAGAGCGCAAATATCGGAAATGTTGTTGGCTCTGAATATAGATCCGCAGATACTTAGAGTTTATTGGTAGTTTTGTAGGGTATGTTATGGTCGGCCCCGTCCAACTATACTACTCCACTCACTGGTTAAGACTGTGAATGTATGATGGGTCTTGGTTTTTATGGACTTTTCCCATTACACAAGACGTTCGCTCAGGAAATGCTCACCACAAGTTTTTTCTCGCACAGTTTTAGTGGTTTTAATTTGGTTTTTAAGGGTCCACACGCATTTTTCACCCGATATGACTGTATGTTCAATATAAACCTATGGCCCAGCTTCAGTTGCTGCAATTTTCATTTCGGATTTGCAAAATATAAAAATTGCAATATTTCCTCATGGTTTGATACAGCTTCATATAATGGTTTAATCTCATTTTGAAGCACATAACCAGATTTGGTGGAGCTTTTGAAAGGTTAAATTGTTAATGGGAATAGAACCATATCGAGTTGACCGATAATATATATATTCTTAAAAATCCTATAATTTGTATACCCTCAATCCTATGGCTATGAGGGCATATACACTTCGATACGGCATTGAAAAAATTAGTTTTAGACTCCATGTTTCTTGGGACCAAATCCTTTTTTAGCCAATTTTGAATCGATTTACAAATGTTCGTCCGTCCGTCTATCTGACCGATAGCTCTCGAAGGGTTTAACCGATTTCATCCAAAATTTGCACATCATAATATTTCTCCCAAAGCTTAAGTTTGATCATGGGAATTATCGATCCAGCCCTTCTGGTACCACCCACACAAATGAAGTGTGCTAAAAAATAATTTTAGAATATCTTACTATCCGGTTTGAACCAAACATTGTACAACCTATTATCTTTACCAACCCAAGTCCGGACCCATTGGTCCTCCCCAAATGGTAAAAATTGTCAATATTTATAAATCCCACATCAGGCAATCAAGTCCGAAGATGAGACCCATTGGTCAACTATTTCGGGTACCTCCCCCACAAATGATCAAAATTTCCAATATTAATAAATTGAATATCAGGCGAGTTTATAAACTTGTACATTTATTTTAAAGCGAATTGAATAGCCGATTTAATCAACAAAAAATCGGAATCCTCTCTGATAAAAACATATACCTTATATAAAGCGAATAATAAAATAGGCTGAGGGTATCATTCGGTGAAACCGACTGACACTTTTTTACTGGTTTATATAGTCCGCGATACACCGGGTACATCCGATTATTAGAGGATAGAAGATCATCCCGCCTCATATACAGGGCTAAAGATAAAAGCCATCCTGATAAAAATTTTAAATATTGACCTACGTTTTGTTAAAAATAGCCAAATAGAAATCATCTTGGGTTTTAATTTTTATAAATCCAATAACAATTTTTTTAAATCCAATAGTTGTAGAAAAATGTTTCGATGGATAAAGTTGAGTACACCATTTAGAAGTTTTCATATTTTTGAAAAGGAGTGAACAGATGGAAAAATTTTCACGATGTTCTAAATCTAAATCCAATCATATAAAAATGTACAAGGTTTACTTTACCAAAGGAATGAACCGATAAAGACCTTATTCGGACTCGAGTCCTGTTTGTGGGGGAAGCACCTGAAGGAGTGTACCGATATCCTAAATCTTCGTACTTGAACCAGGTTTGGTACAAATGAAAAGTTAGGCGACGTTTGGATAAAGTCGGATACTCCATTTCCATGAATTTGATTCATTACGATTTGGTCTAAATACACTGGGGACTAATCCGATCTTTCCATTATTTTATATCGCCTAAAGGCTATGTAGATCGTTCTTATAAGTTTGTTTCACATCTTAACTCAATATATATATATATATATATTTGGTTATGCCATACAGACATTAACTCGTCGGAATTCCAACTATATACTTGTCATTTTTTTTTTTTAATATGACCTTCCACCTTGTGTTACATTTTTGTTGTTCTTTCTCTTTTCCTAGTTGTTAATTTTCTAAAACAAAAAAAGAAATAGCATTTATCAAACATAGCTGGAAGACATGAAGGACATGAAAAAAACTGGAGTAGAAATAACATTAAACCTGCAATAAAACCATCTTGTGTGTGGCTTTTTAGATAACATGTTCCACCTTGGTTAACTGCTGACTCGCAACAAAAGAATATATTATAGCCAAAGGTTAGCAAACTTGTTTTTACGTTGCTGTTGTTCTTGTAGCGTGAAACAGTTTGATAAATGACTATATGAACAGCAAAATGTCATTGCGTTTCCTTTTCCCGACCACACACTTACCCACTCATACACATTCATTGGAGTCACTCATTGTCATTGTGTGAGTGCTGTCGTTGGCTGGCAAGTGCGGCAGACCGTTTAAGCGCAGCACTTTTTCTTGATGACACCACTTTCAGAGGCAACTTATAAAATATGCAAATAACGTTTTTCTATGAGGCATCGAATCCAAGACAAAGGCAACCATCAAAAAACTAACGGTGGCTGCACACATACACAACAACAAAACAACGAAGTCATATGACTTGAATATGGCGCAAAAAAAAATTGTACCGTTGTCTTCCATCAAATGCGGTAAACGATATGTAATTTAGGCAATTTGTCAAAGTGAGCAAGCCAAAAGAAAAGAATAGACTAAAAGAATAACAACAATAAAAGTCAACAAGACAAAAACACAAAAAAGAAGCGAATGAACAAGTAGTCTGATGTTATTTATGCAATA
Source organism: Musca vetustissima (assembly GCF_032173495.1). Classification (NCBI taxonomy): domain Eukaryota; kingdom Metazoa; phylum Arthropoda; class Insecta; order Diptera; family Muscidae; genus Musca; species Musca vetustissima. Next base: position 20,326 of record NW_026880314.1, read on the forward strand.
AAAGCAATAAACTAGCAAATATGGTAAACTTAAAAAAATGGAGTCACCGAAAAAAATATTAAAACTCTAAAGAGCCTTGGGTTTCCTTCTCCACGTGCCAACTATTTGTATTCCCTAACTTTTGTCCCCCAAATTTGTATACATGTATGTAAGATAGAATAGAACATATTTTGTCATAATGTTTTAATACTGATGATGTACAATTTGTTCATATTTCCATCATTGTCATCATCGCCATCATCATTCTAGTCCTTCGCTGTGCAGTCTTCAAAATTCACAGTCATTCTCGTCGTCTTCTTCTTCTTTATTGAACATCAGCTATTAAACACTTTTCACTCAATATGATGTATCATATTGAATAGATTTATTTGTATGAGTGTGTGTATGAAAGAGAGTGTGTGTGGTATGTTGTAGAAATGACTGTCCCCTTTCATCATTGGGTTTGTATCAAAAAAATACCCTTATCATGAACTTGTCGAAAAATATGTTTCGGTTTTTTACAAGAGCGAGGATTGGTTGACAAGTCCAGGAAAAGTAATTGAAAAATGTGGGAAGAAACAGGAGATGTGCGTTTTGAATTTTAAGTAAATTTGAGTTGCTAAAGAAAAAGTGACTTTTTCTGGGGAAAAAGAAATTAATCATTTTTATATGAAATATAGGGCTTTATTTAAGTTGCTTCGGAATGTCCAATTTGCACCGTTTTGTTGTATGATGTGTTTAAAGGTAACTTCATAATGCCTCCCCCTGCTCTCTATTTGCAAAAACTCTAGTTGTCCATTTTCACAATCCTTCCATAAAAACTTCCCAACCAAGCTCCCGAAGTTTGTGGCAAATTACTGTAAATGTGTGTGGCCTAGCTTTGTCCTGGTAGAACACGACAGCTCTCCTGTTGGCCAATTCTGCCCCTTTCTGATCAATTGAAATCAGAATTTAGCGTTTGGTCATTTGGAAGCAACTCATAATATATAATCTCCTCCCAATCCTACCAAATGCATAGCAGAACCTTCCTGGCCGTTAGTCCTGGTTTGGCCACCGTTTGAGGTGCATCACCGCCCTTTGACCACGATCGTTTTCGCACAGGGTTATTGTATGTGATTCATTTCTTATCTCCAGTCACTATCCGTTTAAGACATCGGAAGGCATTCATCCAGTGTTTTAGACGTTCGATCGATACTTGTAGCAGCCAAGATTCGCATTCGTCTTAATGTAACAGCAAAGGTGCGATCAAACACAACACGGAAACTCCAAACCGCTTAATCTACCCAATTGCTATTCGAAAGCGCTTCTTTTCCGGATAATAATATAGAAGCACAAAATGGGTTGAGGCGTCGGCTTAGTTGCCCACTCTCGGAAACTCCCTCCTACTATGAAAAAGCAACGAAAGGAAAACCAAACCCCCTAATATTGATGACCTCCGCAAACGTATGAAGGAACACGATCTGCGAACCAGCACTTGAAATGTGCCCACGTTGTACAGAACAGGCGTAGTTTTCGTTTTGGCGCAGTTCTTCTACATCAGTCTAATTTGCGCCCATGCTCCGAGGGAAGACAATTATGACGAGGTAAATAAATATTTTACGAGTGCCTCAAATTTGCCTATGATCGGTGTCCTGGCCATGACATTAAAATTCTACTAAGAGATTTTAATGCAAATATTGGAAGGGGAAATATTTTTGGCCCCACCGTCGGAATATTCAGCCTCCATGAAGAAACATCCACTAACGACATGAATCTGATTGACTTCGCGGCAGCAAAAAACATGGTAGTTATCAGCACCAAATTGAAGCCTCTCGATATACATATGGCCACCTGGCTGTCTTCGAATAAAAAAAATCAAATTGATCATGTTGTGATAGACGGAAGGCGTTCAAGCAGATATTCGATCGATCCGAGGAGCGAATATCGATCGGACCATTACCTTGTGGCAGCCAAGGTACGCCCCGTCTTAATGTAGCAGCGAAGGTGCGATCTAATGTAACACGGAAACTCGACGTCGAAAAGCTTCAAACACAACAGAAGCCTGCTATCCCCGCATGCTAGTCGAAAGCACTCCTTGTCCCTATATACAGATTAATATAAAACATAATGACAAATAATTGCCCACTCTGTACAAACTGCAACAAAAGCAAACACTTGGCTACCAATCAAGAAAACCCTTCAAGAAACCCATAGTACGATCAGGAGTGTCGTAGTCCTACTAAGGTGAAAAACACCAAATCGAAGGCTTTGGTGCAGGCACATACACCTGTAGATATAAAGAAGGAAACCTGGTGACACATACAGGCAGGGTGTTGAGGATCTGTAAGGAGCATTTTGAAACGCTTCTGGTATAAACTGGTATCGGAGAAGAAGATACCGCCTAGCCAAGGTGAGGTCAGAATATCAATTAATCGGCTGAAGAATAATAAAGCAGCCGGTGTCGATGGGTTTCCAGCCGAACTATTAAATACCGGTGGTCAGATGGTGATCAGAAGCATGTACCAACTGATTAGTACACTTTGACTAGAGGAATGCATGCCCAACGATTGGAACCTCAGTATCCTGTGTCACATGCACAATACGATATGTGCTATCCAGCGTGCTGTGTGACCGACTGAAGATAATGGTCAATGACATTATTGTACCACATCAATACGTCTTCAGACATGCCAAATCCACCATTAACCAGATTTTCGCACTGCGCTAAGTCCTGGAAAAGACCCACACAAATTACATTTACACATTTCACCTATTCGTCGACTATAAAGCTGCATTCGACAGCCATATCCGTTCAGAGGTGTTTAAAGTCATGTCTGCGTTTGGCATTCCTGCAACATTAATACGCCTACGCAGGATAACTTTAACTGGTACAAGGTCAGCAGTTAATGTCGGAATCATACAAGTTGACAGTTTGTCGTGTGACCTGCTGGAAAAGGTTATACGATATGCGAATGTGAACAGAAATGGCACTCTGTACACAAAACAAAATATTTTACTCCCCCACGCCGACATCGATATAATGGGTCGAACACTGCGAGCGGTAACAGACTCTTTTGAACGAATTGAGAAGGAGTTTGGCAAAGTGGGTCTGGTAGTAAATGGCGAAAAGACCAATCTGATGGTATATATATGGCGAATATCGCCGTCGAATGAACCATGAACTGTACCATCTATTCTCTGACATCGACATAGTCAGACGTATCGAACTGCAGCGACTACGTTGGCTAGGTCATGTTGTGAGAATGGATTAAGATGCCCCAGCTCAAAAGGCATATAAAAACGAGCCAAGTAATGGTTCACGCAGAAGGGGCTTTATCCGTTTACACATAATCGAAATAGCACCATTTAGTACACATAAGTGCTTTACTTCCATTTCTCAATTATACACTCCAACAGCAACCATTATTCCAAATTTTAGGTTTCCAGCTTTTTCCGTTCACCCAAATCCAAATTGTACCAAACGTAGAAATACGAATTTTGAAAGCTATCTTTATAGCTCAAAGCTCAACAATAATATTAATTTCAAATTTCAGGTTTTCAGCTTTAACCGTTTACCTAAAATCCAAATTGTACTAAATTTAGTACTATTTAGTGGGTTCGAATTTCTTCTATTCAAAATTTCGGAAGTCCTCGTCATAATTTCCCATTTATTTCCTTATAATTTTAATATCCCCTTCCGTGAATATAACTTCAACTACCAACCTCCTATTTGCAAATGTAAATAAATTTTGCCAATATGTTTCTTGTTGTCATCTTGTAAGGCTCCCTCAAAACCAACAACAAACACACATAAACAATACATTATTCCGTACACATACCCACACACCCACATAGTCTTTCGTCACAGTCGTTCCAAATACATTAACATGAACATGCATATTTTCCAGACAACAACAACAACATTCGGAAAAATCCAAAACAATAGCAAGTAGAGCTTATAAAACACATAATAACACATGAAGGAAATAATAAATAAAAAATAATACAACAAAATACAACAACTCGTCATGTGATTTCCTTTATCCTTCCTACAGCGGCAATGACATAAAGGAAATCATGGAGGAAACAGCTATAACAACAACTAAAAATAAAATAAAATAAAAAATGATAGAAAATTTCCATATTGTCAAGTTAGTCATTTACTTTAAATGTTTGATTTGTCATTTATCATTTTCTTGTGGGGGATACACTGATTTCATTCTCTCCCCGCTCTCATTCTCCCTCCTAGAACTATAATAAATATAAAATTTAAGATTTTTATGGCAACAGAGAAATTTTTGATTGTAAACCATCATCTTAGTCTATTATAATGATGTTGAAGAAAAAGAAGAAGCATCTTCCCTTTAATATTTATTCAAAAAAGTATATATTTCTAGATATATCTCCTTGTATCATTGACATGATGTGTAACATCTGTTCATGGCCACAACTTGTGACAATATTTGTTACTTGTATCATCATCCGACATCATCCAACCATCCGACAGTGTCCATATCCATGTAGTTTTTTGGGGTCAGTTAGTCAAGTCAGTGGCTTTGGCTGTAATGTAGAGTAATAAAGGGCAAGGCATAGAGTGAGAGAGAGGGGGGAGTGAGAGGGGAGCTGCTGAGTATAAAATGACATTATCTGTAATGATGTCTATAAAACAAATGATAATGATTGTGTTTGCCATTTATTGTGGTTGTCGTTGTTGCTTTTATATTAACTCGCCCCGATGATGGATGAGTCTATGAACTGAGTCATAGTTTAAATATGCATTATATGCAAAATACTTACATATATAACGCTCATACGCTCATGGCAGCATGAAGAGTCTTTCTGTGTGTGAGTGGTAAAAATTAGATGAATGTTTAAGTAATTTAAATGGATTTTGTAGAATATTTCTGGATTAGATGGTATAGATAGATATCTACATAGATACTTTAATATCTTCTGCAGGACTTCCATGTATAAAGGATGTTCGATGGATTCTTGATCATCGAAAGATTTTCTATATATAGAATATCTTCTAAAGGTTTTCTAGATATATTGGTAAAACGCTTCGAAAATCTTTTCTATGCAGATTTGAAAACCTTTTATAGATCAGCTATAGACAGTACAGATCATGGGAGATTTTCGTTCATAATATTCATTTCTACTGTAGATATAGATACGTGAGTTACCAGGGTTTACAGGAGAGATTGGTCACCTATTGACTTTGCCTCTGCTTATCACCGCTCTGCGGGTCTTTTTCAAGTTCATGACCCTATTCTCGCTATACGCAACAGTGGCGATCTGGTAGATGGTGTAGACCAGAGCATGAAACATAGAGCAATTCTTTCATAGTAAGAAGACATTTTAAGGTCTCCTATAATGCTTCCATAGACAGAAGGCATTACACAGGTCCACTAAAGTCAGAAGATTTTTTACAAGTTCACTAAATTTAGAAGAATTTCTATAGGACCAATAAAGTTGGAAGGCCTTCGTCTATAGCCTTGGATAGAGGCAGATCTTCAATGAACAAAACCCATCCATGTTCTTTCTATCTACAGGTCATCTGAGGGCAGAAGGCCTTCTACTAGAAACATAGAGACGTGTGTTTATAGAGTGTGGATTATAGCGTTTGGAAGGGAGATAGGTTCTCTACAGCATTTCGCTCTGTTTATCAACTCTCTGCGGATCATTTTAAAGTCTTTGACTTAGACTTGCTTCACGCAGCCATGGCGATCTAGTAGTTGGTGAAGACACCTAACGGAATGTGTCGCCTGTGGATCTTCTTATGTCTTTCATATTAAGAAGACCTTCTATGGTCTCATATAGTCAAAAAGTCTCCTATAATGCCTACATAGTCAGAAGGCCTTACAGAGGTCCACTAAAGTCAGAATACTATTTACAGGTCCATTAAAATTATAAGACTTTCTATAGAATCTCTAAAGTCAGTAGGCCTTCCACAGGGCGTCTTTAGCCTGTGATAGAAGCAGATCTTCTACGGACAAAAACCTTCTATATGTTTTCTATCTACAGGTTCTCTAAAGTCAGAAGACCTTGCACATGACATATGAAGTCCGATAATTTATACAGGACCTTTAAAGTCAGAAATTCTTTTTTAGCCTGCTTTTGCAAAAAGTGAGATGATATTTTGATGTCCTCCTACAGGACATCTAAAGTCAGATAACTGCTACAGGACTTCTAATATCAAAGTTCTGCTACAGAACTTCTAATATCAAAAGTTCTACTACAGGGCTGCTGTAGTCCGGGGATCTACTAAGGTCTTCTAAAAAGCCAGAAAACCTTCTACAGGTACTCTAAAGTCAAAGAGCCTTGAACATATATCATATATCTAAAATCAGTTAACTTCTAAAAGACATCTACAGCCTGGAAATCTTCAATCTATAGGCAAAATTTCCCGTCTAAAAAACCAGAATACTTCTAAAGTCAGAACATTTCTGCGGAACACCTAAAGTCAAATGACTTCTACCGGACTTCTGAAGTCAGAAGGCCTCCTACAGTTTTGGGATCTTCAAAGAATCGAAAGACCTTCTAAAAAAAGAACACCTTCTGTAGACCTTTCACAGACAGAATAATTTTTGTAAATATTCTATGGACGAGAGACCCCCCTTATAAAAAGTCAGAAGACCTTATAGAAGCCTTCTAATGTCAGAAGGCCGTATGCAGGTCTTCTTAAGCCTGGGGATCTTCTAAGGTCTTCTGGAGACCTTCAGTAGGTTTTCCATAGAAGATGACTAGAGGTTTGTAATAAGGTTTCTAAATGTAGAAGACCTCTGGTCTTGCATACAGTAGACTTTTTATAGACATGTACAGAAGGTCCTCTTCATTTAATGTAAGGAAGTCCTTCAAAAGATTTTCTGTTATAGAATATCCTTAAAAAGGCCTCCTATTATGTGGGGCTACAATATGTACGCTTTTTATATCCATAGACGACCTTCAAAATATAGACAACGGTATATAGGCCCCCTAGACATAGAAGACTTCCACAGACCGTTTAATTATAGAAGATGTTTTCTAATTTTAGAAGATTTTTATAGGGCTACATAATACAATACCCTTTATACATATACTCGTGTTATATAAGAATAATACGAATGTTTTATATCAGAATACTTTAATAATCTTCAACCTAAGCGAAATTCTTGCGAAACTTCAGATGCCACAAAATTAAATATATCTAAAAGTATATCTTACACAAAAAAGTGAATAAAAACAATCGGAAGTAGTGGTGATGTGGACGGGAAGGGAAGATGACATACATGTAAACAACGCGAAAAAACTCCCTAGCAGATGCGTGACATCAGCGGCTGCATTTTAATACAGCAGTTTGCAGATGATGAAGGAATCCAGCATACAAGAGGTCTCTATTCCAATGCAGTTTTTTCCCTTCCGCAACTACTCAAACATATGATGAACTATATAAGAAAAATATATATGTTTACAAACACATACATACATATACATATGTAACATTACAACAAGTATCACACTTCTAGAGATTTTTCAATGTGTTGAGCCAATAAAAAAATCATTTCGTGGAAGCGTAACAAATTTAGTATTCATAACATCATAACCCACACAAGAGCGCACACACACACCCACCCACATAAACACATATAGAGACATGAGACTATATCCATATATGATATTTATACACTGAGATACAACAAATGCATAGAAGATGTGTGTATATACGTATAGGTAAAGAAGGAAAAACCCCGAACGTTATAGAAATATGCAACTACGTTTCGAATTTCTTCATCGTTGGCGTTTCCATCATTTCTCCGTCTTGTTGTTGTTGTACAATTGCCTTGATATGATGCCAGCCAGCCGCCTGCTGTTTTAAATTTTAAGTGGCAAAACATGTTAGCAAAAGTGTAATAACTACAACTAGCTCAGGGGTTACCTTGCACGGAGATCATACCTACATACATACGCATATGTGTATGTGTTTATAGGGATATTGGGGCACACAATCAAATATGACATATCGTCCGTCATATACATACATATTTATAGCATCTGATCGGTGTATGGGAAAGGGTACGGATAATGACACCATAAATAATAAGACTTTCAAATTGTCTGGAGCTTTTCATGTTTCTGTATAATATGGCCTATAGATTACCTCCTAAAGAGAATAGGCGTCTTAAAATGCGACCTTTATAAGGCTTATATCTTCACCAGAAAAAAACTTTTTCCATACAAATATACTTTTTTAGATTTTGGAAGAGGTCATATATCAATAAGACCCTTTAAAATGGTATTACATCAGTAGAAGACCTCTCAAAGAGACTACCGTCACTTGAGTTCGATTTCTTAATGCGGAAGAAATTTGAAATATATTCTACCTTAGAGATCTATTATCTTAGATATCGTTTACCATCCATAGAAAGAGGTTTTCTGTATAGGGGACCCTTTAAAATTTCTATAGTTTTCCATATTTTTCCATTGTTTTTGGCTTTGCTTGCGAGGTGTTATGTGTATAGAAAGCTTATATATGGTAGGACCATATAAGTTCTTCTATATTAAAAAAGGCCCATAGCAGTTTTCTATATATAGGACGCCTATTGCGTTTTTACGATGGTCTTCTATAATAGCAAATCTCTTGAAGGTCTTTTATGACGGAGAACCTCTTGAAGATCTTCCATACCTTTAGAACACATCAGTAGAGGTTCTTCGGATAATATTATATAATTGATTTTCGGTTATATTCTAGAAATTCCCTATCCACAAAAAATAGAAACACTGTTAAATTCGGAAGATCCTAACCTAAATTAAAAACACACAATATAACAAAATTGGCTTGGTCCTTCAAAATTTTTGTCAAAACATATAAATATTTTTTTCGGCCTCCAAGCACTCAGAATGCCAAATTACAGTCACTGCGGCAGGGAAATAATACTAAAACCCTCCATATATCACGAAAATGCGACAGAAGACATCTGGAAAGCGTGCCTATAAAAAATGTTCTCTTAAATGGTCTTCTATCAATAGAAAACCTCTTCAAGGGTATTCTATACCTAGACTCACTCTTCTATTTCTATTTCCTGAAAATCTTCAGTGGGTTTTGAGGGAGAATGCCAAATGTCGTCAGTATTAAAAATATTTGAATGCCTTTTAGATGTCATATTTAGTCCACAATACTTTTTCTTTGGACTTCTTCGAGGCCTGGTGTGCCCAGAAGACTTTTTCAATGACTTTCTATGGTAACGTCTAATATGAATCAAAGATTTGTCAGATATCTTCTACTTCAAAAAAATGTAGATTCTTAGGGGAGAATATCAGATAACATCAATACAAAAATTATTTGAAGACCTTTCAGACGCTATATTTGATATTTCGAAGGCTAGCTGTTGTTTATGGCTTTTTTGACCTCATATTTGCCTCTCAGAAGCCGCATGTGGTCCTTTAGACCTCCCAGAAGCCTGGTATGCCCAGAAGACTTTTTCAACCTCCAAGTACTCCAAATGACAAATTATAGCCGCTTCGGCGATATAAACACTTCTTATATCCCGAAAATTGGACAGAAAACGTCTGTGAAGGTCGCCTATAAAAAAGTGTCTCTTCAACAGTCTTCTATCAATAGAAGACCTCTTGAACCACTCTTAAAGGCTCTCCTATCTAAAGAAACGTTCTGGAAGGATCTTATATTTCATGGCCTTTACCTTCAGAAGACAACATAAACCCTTAAATATATGCTAAAGACCTTAAGGATTAATCTGATATGGAAGTCGCACTGAAGGGTGTTTTTCAAAGTCCCTAGAAAGGCCTCTTTATAGGTATGAAATGAATCCTGAAAGATCTATAATATATGGATAATGGGAGGTGTTATGTTTGGCTTCACTCATGTTGAGTAAAAACGATCCGATTTTTTTGAAATTTTTTCCAGAGATTGGCATTTTTATCCTAATTATGAGGATATATTTTTTGTTGGGGGAAACACTTGTCTATGGACTTATTTTTGAAAAAAAGCTGTATAGGGATACCAATTTAAAGCACTTTTAAGAAATATAAGTCCTTTCTAAGTGCTCTCTGTCGCAACTCAACAACCCAATACTGTTTCCTTCAGATTTTTTTCAGAAGTTTATTTTTTTGCAACAAATAAAATATGCCATAAAACTTGAGTTGAATGTGTTAGTAGCAATTTGTATATGTTACAGGATCATGGCAATTGAGGTGAGAACGTTTTTTGAGCGAATTATTTTCAAACACTTATATCAGCAACAATGATTCCAGCAGCACCCCACTCACACTGGTATTCGTAGCATAAAGCATATGCGAACAAGTGTTAGCTATTGAAAATTTTATGGCTACATTTGTTCCATGAAAAATAAAAGAAAAAAAAACAGAAAAAAGCCAAAGAATACAAACCGCAATTATGGTAACATTTTTTTTTTTTAATTAGTTTTATCTGCCAGCATCTCATGTTGGCTGGCCGGGATGGGAAATGGAACAATTCCATTCCTTACAAATTAGCCATGCAGCCCAGTTGTATTTGTTATGGATTCAGGCATTTCGATGGTTAGCAAATTTGCCCTGGTGTGAGTGGTTTCTTTTTTGGTCAAATGTGGGAAAACAATGCAGCTGCATTGTTTGTTGCAGGGCAAAAAATATATATCCAACGAAAGAAAATAGCAGCATAGCATAGATTCCCAAACTAACAAAATATCCAGGTTATATGGATTGGCTTAGTTCTGAATTTTGCATTGGCTTTTCTTATGGCAGGGCGATGGTACGAGAATTTTTTCATTCTTCTTCTGTTGGCTATATTGTATTATTTTGAGGTTTCTATTCCCATTA
>NW_026880315.1:0-30609 GCF_032173495.1 Musca vetustissima
CCCCAATACACATTTGGTACCATTTAGTACACATTAGTACAATTTTCCAAAACTTCCTATATATCCCAATCCTAATACCTACAAATGCTCAATTCTACACTCCAACAGTGACCCTAACTTCAAATTTGAAGAATCCAGCTCTATAGGTTCATCAAAAAAATCGTACCAGATATTTGGTGCCATTTCGTGCAAATTTCCAAAACGTCCTACACCCCAACAATGATCCTAACTCCAAATTTCAGGATCCAGCTCCATCATTTCTCCCAAAATTTAAACCACATTCGAACTGTAATGATATTTTCAAATTTCAGTATTCCAGTTCCACCCGTTTCTCCAAATTCAAATAGTACCAAATTTAGTACTGGTTAGTACTTTTCATATAGACCTCCACCTACTTTTATCGATCCGACTTCTCAACCTTAATTCGCATTCCAATTTTTAAGTTTTTAGCTCTATCCATTCACATGCTACGAAATTGTACCAAAGTTAGTATTTTTCGGATACATATAGTTCGAATTAAAAAAAAAAAAAACAACTTTGCTACATATATTCTACACTCCATTGATCGATTTCTAAAACACAATGCCACATTCTAAATTGTCTGAAACGGATTTGGTTCCCCGACACTTGGGCCAAAATATTATTTCGATGATGCACATTTTTGATCACATCGAATGGAATAGAACCCTGTTAGTCTCAATTTTATATATGGTATCGAAAAACATCAATAAGATTTTTATAAAACGTAATTGCTACATTAACATATTCTTCTACAATATACAGAAACTTTTCAATTGACCTTTATAAAGGCCTTAAATATATAGAATATGTCATATGTATTCATGCAGCACTTCCATGTTTACAATGTGTTTTAAAAATATTCCATGTATAGAAGTTCTTAAAAAGATCATCAGTAAACGATTTAAAATTTCCATGCAGATTAGTTGCACTATACGTCAACTGTGTTTCCTTGATCCGTGGGTAGACCTCTTCCAGCTTATTATCAGTATAATTTGTCTACAGTTCCGGAATATTAGCGATTGCATATTTCCAGCTGTTCTAAATTCACACTGAGACATTAAATTCGCCAAACACAAATTGGCGCCAATTATTTCCCAAATGCGAAGAGAGATAATGCATTTGACGAATAGGAAAACCTAAAATCAGTCCCATTAGTATTAATGGAACTATGAAAAAGAAATTATGTTTGAAGATTAAAGTTCATAGTCAATTTAATTAAATATAGCTTCTTCTCCTTCTTCGTTTAATCTATATTCATAAATTGCAAAGAAATTCTTATCGAGGATGGATTTTTTTCTGAATTTTGCATTGAAGCGTAGCCGAAAACACAACGGATGTCTTTAATTGTTCTGCACTTTGCACACAGCAAGATTGTCGTGTTCGCTTTATTGTAGATTGCTTGACGAAATAATGTGCCAAACGTTCTTGACTTTCGTGGCTATTTGATCTCAAACACAGATGTCAAACACATATTAATGCTAATCAAATCATTGCAGATCAGGTTTGCCGCTGAGAGCACCAACAACACCTGCAGCAACAGAAAATCTGTATTATCGCCCAAGCAACCGCATCAGCAACAACCGTGATTGTTTAGCGCCTTCGCTAGAATCCGACCAATTGTGATTTGTTTCTTATTTTTGTTGTTGTTGTTATTCTTCTTGTTATTGCACTTCCGTGCCATTTACTTGAACATCATTTATCAATGAATCTGTGTTTTCTATTCTTCTTCACTAATTTGTTCAATGATACGGACTGCCTCAACATAGGGAGTGTCACACACACACACCGCCTATTCTCTATTTGTCTGATATGTTAGCTTGCCGCCCCTTAATTGATGAATTCAATTCGCAAATTTAATGATTGAAATTTGCTAATGTTAACAACAATAGAGGCAATTCTTTGTTGCTACTCTGTCAAAATATTTTTTAGAATAGTGAAAACAACAACAGAAACAGCAGCAAATTATGTGTCGACATTTTTCACTTATCTGTCCGAAGAATATGGACTTTTTTGGTTGATAGAATCCCGTCAATTTAATAAAAATGATACCCAAAAGGTTTTAAGTTCATATCGATGAGAAATAGGGTGTTTAAAATTTGAGGTGGTGAGATTTGGAGGAACAAGAATTACCTAATGGAGAGATTACTTTTGAGATGACTTCTGTAAATAGAATACCCTTAGGAGGTGTACAAGAGGTATTCTATAGGCGAAGAACTCGATAGAATACTATATAAGTGGAAAACCTTCAAAAGAACTATTATATCCTCGAGCGATGTTCCAAAATACACAGCAAACGTTATAGGACCATAAATAGGACTTCTATAGATAGTTTTATGCAAATATACGACTTCCCGAGCTGAAAGACTTTCAAGAGGTAGTCAACAAATAAAATGCCTTCAAGAAATCTTTTATGACTAGGTTTTATATAACTCCTCTACTACATCTAGAAAAACTTTTATAGGTCTGTAAGAAGATCTTTTAGAAGTATATTATATCTAGAAGACCCTCAAATTTCTTCAAATATGGAGCGCCCTCAATAGGTATAGACTAACCTCATAAGATCTTCAAAAGTCCATTAAGAAATCGTCTGCAGCTAGACTTTTTAGAGAGGTTCAATGGCTAGAATAGTATCAAGGGTATAGAGGCGTTATATAACCTCTACAGGTTTTCTATGGCCAGAAAACCCTCGAGAAGTGTTTAATACCTGGAAGATCCTATTGAATCTCCAAAAGATCCGGAAGATCTTCAAAGGAACCCTCTTCACATATAGAATATCCTCAAAAGGCCTTGACAAAGACAATCAAGAAATCTTCTGCAGATAGACTTTTGAGAGGAGTTCTATGGCTAGAATAATATCCAGAGGGGTTCTATAACCAGGAGAGGTATTTTATAGCTAGCAGACTTATATTGGAAAAGGGTATTTTTAGCAAGAAACCTTGATAAGGTCTTCTACAGCAAGACGACTTTTCAGTTATATTCTATAGCTAGAAAACCCTCGAGTTTTTTATAGCCGGAATATATTGAAGGTATTGAGAGTTCTGGACAAAAAAGTCCTCGAGAGGTCTTCTATGGCCAAAAAAACCTCGAGAAGTGTTTAATACCTGGGAGACCCTAGTGAATCTCAAAATGATCTGGAAGAGCTTCAAAAGAACCCTCTTCACGTATAGAATGCCCTCAAAAGGCCTTCAAGAAGACCATCAAGAAATCTTCTGCAGCTAGACTTTTGAGAGGAGCTCTTCCACAGGAAGAAGAATACCTGCAGATCTTCCACAGAAAGAAGACTCCTGCAGCTTTTCCACAGTAAGAGGAATTCCTGCAGCTCTTTCAAAGGAAGAGTAATACCTGCAGCTCTTCCATATACTTCCAATACTTCCAGCTTTCCTATAGGAAGAAAATTACATGCAGCTCTCCTGTAGGAAGAATTCCTCCAGGTCTTCCACAGGAAGAAAAATACCTGGAGGTCTTCCAAAAGAATACCTGCAGCTCATCCACAGGACAAAGAATACCTCCAGATCTTCCATAAGAAGAATAGCAGCAGCTCTTCCACAGGAAGAAGAATACCTGCAGCTCTTCCACAGGAACAAGAATCCGGCAGCTTTTTCAAAGGAAGAAGAATACATGCAGCTCTTCCAGAGGAAGAATAATATATGCAGCTCTTCTAGAGGAAGTTGAATACCTGTAACTCTTTCACAGGAAGAAGAATACTTGCAACTTTACCAAAGGAAAATGAATATTTACTGCTCTACTATCGGAAGAAAAATACCTCCAGCTTTCCAATAGGAAGAACATTACATGAAGCTCTCCTATAGGAAAAAATACCTGCAGGTCTCCTATAGGAAGAAAAATACCTCCAGTTTTTCTATAGAAAGAAAATTACATGCAGCCCTTTTCGTCTGTGATCTTCAAATTACATCGTGCAATTGCGATACCTTTATATGAGGGCTGATTTATTACCTTTTCATAACCCAAAATATGAAACTACAGACACTTCGGTTGCAATATGGCCTTCAAAGCTCCTTCCAATGGCGAGAAATCAAAATGGTGTCTACGATTTCAAAGTACTTCGTGGGATTACGGGATCTTTATATGAATACATGTCCCAATATGGAATTAAATTGAAAATTTCCAAATTTCAGTAGAAAAAATCTTAATAAGAGCTTTAAATACCTAAATAAAGGGAAGGACCGTTAAGGGTTAACTCACACCTGGACCATATGGACTGTATCTAAAAAAATATGAACCTTACGAAATATCTAATTATAGATAATCGGGCGAAAATGCGCTTTGGACTATAAATGTACCTAAAATGAAGGGGAACCATCATCTGTCAAAACATGTTTCTATATTGACAACTTTTTGCCAGGAGAAATTTTAGACCTCCGAATACGGAGTTACAGCCACTTCGGGTTGGCAATCTTTTCGAGGGAAGAGCTATGTGCAAACAGGGTCCTACATTAATAATTTTTAATGCGATTTTTTATCCTGTAAAATCCAAAATGCCTAACTAAAGTCATTTCAGGATAAATGTGACTAGACCTCCAAATATATTAAAAACACGGCTGGATTTGTGTATGGGGATAATTTTAAAAACATAGACCTATATTGACAATTCCCAGTGAGGATGTATAATATGTTCTGAAAACTTGATATGCCACTTCGATTGTTTGTCACTTCGATGTTTGCAAGGAGGAGTTTTTTACCGTTTGACAGCCCGAACTGCTAACTTAGAGCAAATCCGGAAGGACCTTCAAAATACCGAATATGGAATAATTTTCTTAGATTGGATATTTTTTCCTTTAAGAACGCCAAATGCTGAACTACCTCCAACTTAGTTGGAAAATCCGGCAAAAACATTCAAAATAGCGGAAATAAGGTGGAACCCTTATGTGAGGAGTTCGCATTCAGAACTTAAATCAGTATTTTATGGGAGAAGTGTTTTTCTCTCTTGAATGTCACATTTTAATTCGATTGGTTGGAAAATTAAGCTTCGAGATACCGACAATTGGGCAGTACCCTTATACTGGAGCTATGTTGGCATATGGACCAACATCGATTATTTCAATAAAGCTACTTCGATAGGAAAAAACGATTTAAACTACCGAAACCTATATTGATCCATTTCTGCGGAAAGACATTGTGTCTAGGACCGTACAAATAATTAATAAAGTGTGAATCTTTTATAGGTTAATGTTGAAAGTATTTATTCTTGCTCTGCTTCTAGTGGATGAAAGGAAAGGCACTTGTGCTCTGGCTGGTGGCTTTATTGAGAGTGATTATCAATAGCTTACACACTATTCAAGAAAACTTATTGCTACGAATATTTACAGTGTTGTGTGTAGGTTACACTAGGCGAACTAATCGCAATTACTCTACGCATGTATGTTGTGTGTTGGAAGTCCGTAACGTGGACATTCAATAGTTACAACACTCCTCCTCAACACACATACATACATGCCCAATATCAACATCTCTCAAAACTTTTTTATTAAAATTCAATATAGTAAACAAAATTACAAATACAATACACACAGTATTTTTCTTTAATAGTATCAGCAATCCATCTCCTCCTGCATACTTTCCCCCTCCACGGGTTCGACACTGGTTGACCTAACGGTGCCTTCATCTCATCGAAACACATTCGATACCGTTCGTCGTGGGCTCTCCCCATCATTTTGGACCGTAACGGTATTGGCACTTCTTTGAATTGTTCTTGTTCTCGGCAGAAACACATTCTTCTCACAAAAACAACTCCCCTCTTGCGGTCAGCAAACTCCAATTGCTCGTCGTCAATCTGCGCACTATTTTCTACTTCACGACATCTTACCGCTGCTCCGTCAACCGTCATTACATTGACTTGCAGGTACACAAACAACACACTATGAGCTCTACCCCTTCCCTTTCGCCAGAGACTTCTTGTAAACAAATTACGCATCAATTCGTCGTCCCACCGTTAGGCAAACACACAATGATCTTGCTTACATTGTTGTTGTAAAACACATCACTAACGGTGTACACATGCTCGTGGGGATTTCTCTGCTCGACCTTTTTCGCTGCCTGCAGTCTCTGCTGCCACTGCTTGTGCGCGAACTATTTTTGTCACTACCTGCGTTGTTGTTGCTGAATTCTTCTTGTGCGCTTCGGCAATCGCACCCTTTTCGTTGTTATTGCCATTCACTCGCCTTTTCGAGTTTTCCAAACTGCTTCATCATCCACAGAAATCTCCTCCCAACACACATTGGTGGACCAGCACTGATTTCTTTCGCAGATTCTTAACCAGCCAAAATTGTCCTCTGACAGTTCAAATGCAACACATGCATGATTCCAGATGCGTACGTTGTCGACACACGACATAACGTACCCGACACTCGGTTATACAAACTGGAATGACTCTCAATGCCCTTATTGTTTTGCACACTTCGATCACACAGATCGGTCACTGTCCACTTTCTTTCCTTGTGTAGTCCAAGCTCCATCGTTACTGACACACTGTAACGAGCTGCCTTGGTTGCCGACACACAGCTAACCATTGGACTCACACAATCCACTAGGCTTACTGGATGCACTCTTTTTCCGGGGTTGGTATTCGACACACGAATAACCATGATCTGCTGGAGGGACACACTTCTCCAGAAGCCTGCCGGTTACTACTCACTTTGTATTTCTATCTCCATCAGAGTGATCTTCCCTCACAGCGATTCTGGGTCTTAGCTATGACTGCTACGCTTGGGGTGACTGGGCCCATAACCTGTTGAAAGTATTTATTCTTGCTCTGCTTCTAGTGGATGAAAGGAAAGGCACTTGTGCTCTGGCTGGTGGCTTTATTGAGAGTGATTATCAATAGCTTACACACTATTCAAGAAAACTTATTGCTACGAATATTTACAGTGTTGTGTGTAGGTTACACTAGGCGAACTAATCGCAATTACTCTACGCATGTATGTTGTGTGTTGGAAGTCCGTAACGTGGACATTCAATAGTTACAACAGTTAAGCCGTAGTAAAAGCAAAGTATTACATCCACTTCCGTTAGAAAATCTGGATAAGACCTTCAAAATATTGAAAATACTGGGGAGGCCCTCATCAAAATCCTATTGTAAAAGTTTCAACTTTTTTGAACATTTTATATGAGAACTCGATGTCTAAACAATCAATATTTAAAAATCGTAATCGCAAATCCACCCTTTACTTTGGTTGGGAAAAGAAAGCAATGCGTTAAAAGTACCGACAATGGAACGATACCTTTATCATGGAGCTTTCACATAGTGCATCTTATTGACAATTTTCTACATACATGTAGTGAGGACATGAGGTATCGGCCCACATGTAGCATCCATGTAATTGTTCCGACCCACATTTGAAATTTTCAAGGCTTTGATCGCTTTTTTCAGCTGATGTGACTTTACAACTCTTCCTTGCAGAACAGGTCCAATATAAGGGTCCCACCCAAATTTCCCAGAAGTTTTAGCAACGTGTGTTCAAAGTTTCAAAATTTACTTTGGCTTTATCGACATAGAAAAAATCTAAAATATTTATAAGTGGTCTTCTAAGGTGCTAACATTCATTCATTTAGCCGTATCATTTCTATCACCCTGTAAATGATACACTTTCTTTTGCGAACAACAACAAATAATAATTTAGATTTTGCTCTTATCAATACAAAAAAACGGAAATACTAATTTCACAAGGTACCAATGTCATCGATTCGCCGGCTGGTTAGCTGCTGCTTCGTTTGGTTGCCTGGCAGGTTGTCATTATAGAATTCTAAAAATTGCCCATTTGGCAAAAAAGTTTTTTTTAATTTCATGTTGTTGTTGGTGTTGCTCGTTTTGCAATTGATATGCCATGTTTTAAGTTTTTTTTTTATTGGAAAACGTGTGCTTCGTTCACTTCCCGCCGAGATTTCATTCAGTGTTAGAAGTAAAAGAACAAAATTGATTGCAAAAAATTCGAAAAAAAACTTGAATACGCCCTCTCTTATCAAAAATGGGTCAAATACTCTTTAGACACCGTTGTTTTATTGCTGATATTAGAATATTACTTTTTTGTATTTCAAAATTTGATATGAAATTTTTGCATTTACTAAAGAGAGAGGGAAAGTGTGTGTGAGAGACGCCACCAGCCTAAACGACACGAGTGACAACAATTTTGTGTTCAGTTCTTATCATCGATACGATGTAAAGAATCAGAATCTGGACGCTTAGAAACAAAGTTTTCACTTTTTTCTTTCATTTTTGGGGAAAAATGTAGTTTACCTTTTATTTCCTTTGGTTAGTTGATAGTGAGCTGATTGCAGCGAAAGATTGTATAGAAATTTCTATATGATTTGTTGGAATGTGAAATTCAGTTTTGAGTGCTTCAAAACTTAAAGATTAAAATTCAAATAGTAGTCACTTGTATATTTGAGATTTTTGATTAAGAAGTATATAAAATTAAATTTTATATTTTAAGTGATTATTTATACTCTTTCGAGTCGAGCTTGATGATCTAAATTTTGCAATGAAAAGGAAATCCAGGAGAAGAACCTACGTACCCACCATTATGCGACGCGTTTCGCCGTTGGTTAAGCGGCTCATCAGGCATATTGGGCTATGTGGCTTTACAAAGGTCGTACGTTGATAACTTGTATTTATTCCGCCCTGATGCGAAACTTGCATATGCGAATTAAATTCAAATTTGTCAAAGTTCGACATTTGTCTCCATTCTAGGAACAGTCCTTTTCAAAGCAGATTTTTGTTGTAGCGATGGATAATTAATCCACACACCTACAATTGCTTCCATGGTATACACATGTTTTTGCGCAACCGTTTTGGAAGTATGTTGATGGCTCAGAACGTTGAGTTGAGAACGTTGATTTTATAAATAAAGAAATTTTGTACTATAGAAAAAATTAAGGCTAATCAGTTATACAGGAAATACTACAGTTACTTATCGAGTGAAATTATCACAAAATGTTTGAAGTATCAAATAAATGTTGTCAATCATGCATATATGGTTAAATAAAGTACCTGGTACTTCAGAAAACCCATTGAGAAGTTTTCACTGATAATGAGTTTTGTGAAATGTGAATTCTGCTGAAGAGCTTCTATTTTCAATTTCATTGATACTTTTTGTTTTAATTTTTGACCAACCAGCTTTAAGATTAACATCCCTTCTATTAAAGGGTGTTACATGTTGTCGAACCTAGTCATATTACTAAGAGAGCAATAATTTATGTTGTTTTATGAAGGACTTCTGTTTTCTATAAAATTATCTACTGGCCTTGTATAAGAGGACCTTATGTTTTTTTCTAAGACCCATGTCTTCTAGATGATTTTTATTAGCTTTCTATAAGAACGCATAATTGCCTTCCCCAATATGATCTTCTGGTCATCTACAAAAATAACTACCAGTAATGAAAGTAGTAAAGTCGGACTGCGCCTTCACCACTCTGGGTATATTCTACATATGTATCCTAATAGATGTCGCCTTTTCGAAGGAACATTGACATGAAATTTAACGAACTTAAATATGCGATTTATATCTACAAGTAAACGGACTAACATCAACCCCAACACATGTCATTATGCCACCTCTTCCAAATTTTGTAAACAGATTTAAAGCAAACTGTACACCTCATTTTTGGTATGCTTCACTGCTTAAAATGTAATATCAATCCATTGATTATTTCGTACAAAATCAACATGAATATGTTAAAGTTATATTTTTAAGGAACATGCCAGAGGTTAATTTATATTAATTTCAGTACGTTGTGTCAATCGGCCTAGCTTTGGGTCTTTAGTGCACCATTTACTAAAAATCCGGCGCAAGTATTAATAGGAGCTATATCTAAATCTAAACCGATTTTCATGAAACTTAACACACATCATTCTAGGCCTAGTTCATTACGCTACGCCAAATTTCGTGCAAATCGAAAGATTTATATTGGCTTTCGTACACCATTTACCTTAAATCGGACGAAAATATATATGCGAAATATATCTAAATCTGAGCCGATTTTCATGAAACTTAAAACACATAATTCTAGGCCCAATTCATTACGCTATGCCAAATTTCATGCAAATCGAAAGATACATAGGGACTTTGGTGCACCATTTACATTAAATCGGACGAAAATATATATGGGAGCTATACCTAAATCTGAACTGATTTTCAGGAAACTTAACACACATCATTCTAGACCTAATTCATTACGATGTGCCAAATTTCGTGCAAATCGCTGTGCCAAATTTGGTGCACCATTTACATTAAATCGGACGAAAATTTATGTGGGAGCTATATCTAAATCTAATTTTTCCCAATTTCAATAGGGTTCGTCGTTGGCCCAAATCGGATCATAAATACGACCTGTACTTTGTTCACAAAAATACATGGACGGACGGACATGCGTAAATCGACTTAGAAAGTTATTCTATGCATATACTCAAAAGGAACCATGTGTCTATCTCGTTTCCATATGCACAAAGACATAATACCCTGTATCACAGTGTGGTGAAGGGTATACTTTTTTTTTTTAAGAAAAAAATAGCTTCTTATAGAAGAACTTCTAAATTTCTATAATATGACCATCTCCCAAAGGCCTTCTTTGTTCATATAAGACAACAATCTGTTCTTCTATAAAAAGATATTCGGCACCTATATGAAGGCCCCTATTTGAGGACATCAAAGCCTAGCAGAAAAAATCTTCAAGTCATCCTTGAATACAATTTGTGGAAATCTATGTGAGGATATTTGGATCTTCTATGATAAATCCTTCTGCTCGTATCTGCAGTTATACGAAGACTACAATATATACTTCTGATTTTATGTAGATGATACGAATATTTATCATAAAAAGTATTTTCTAGCTCGAAGCTCAGTGCTTCAACAATTGGTGGCTCCTCCAATACATGGTTTTTAACGCAATCATTGAATGTCGAAGTAGGCCTGTGGGGCAGATTTTGTCTTGAACCGATGTTTTTGAACTCGAATCGACATGGGTCACAATGATTCGCCTTCTATTGTTTATTATTATTTATCAAATAAATTGTGGTGTAATACTCAGACTTGAGTATATAAACTAAGTCATTAAATAAACAGTTCATTAAGTCTGACCTGACTGATCTTGTTATACCCTTACATTTGAACCCTCCAAATATCGAAAATAGGTAGAGATCTTTTATATGGAAACTTTGGTCCAAAAGGTTCCTTAATCTGAATTAGCAGCGGAAAATTCAGGTAGGACCTACTCTTATAATCATAGCAGAAGTATTTTATAACTAGTAGTCCTTTGTGTGGACCGTCAATAGTTATTTTTAACTACATGGTTATTTTTAACTAAGGCCCTTAACAGGGGTTTTTTCACAGCTAAGGGATCATCAAAGGGGTATTTTCGAGCAGGAAAATCGTTAAGAGCTCTTCTAACGCTGAAATTCCCTCAAGAGGTATGTTATATGTAAACCTCCCTGAGCATAGCAAGATAATCTGTAATAGGTCTTCTCTAAACTTTTAAAGATAGAAGATCTTCAATACTATCAGGGAAAATAAAAAGTATTCAAAAGGTCTCTAATTGCAAGAGGACCTCGAGAGATGTTCCAAAATACCGATCGATAGAACATCTCCAAAACGACGTCTTATGTACCTATACATACAACGGAATATTCTTAAATGTATTTTATAACAAAAAGCTCATTAGGAGGGTTTACTGCAACTGGAATCTCTTTGAAACTTCGTCTTAAGCTAAACGATGCTAGAAACCTTTCTTAGAAACCTCCCTTAGCTTTGTGACAGACAGTATAGCGGAAAGGTTTTTCGTCGCTGGAAACATCTTAAGAGTTACTTTATAGATTGAGGACCCTCAAGACGATCTTCTATAAAAGGAACAAATTGAGAGGTTTTCTTAGGCTGGATACCCCTTAAGGGGTCTATTATAATAAGAGGACTCTCTCAACCTGAAGACAATCCATAGGATTTATATTGCTAATAAATCTTAAATAGTTTTTTTTCTAGTTTTTTACATCTAGAGCCCCAGGGGATCCCACGGACAAGGTGAAGTGTTCGAAAGGTCTTAAATTGCAAGAAGATCTACAAAGGGGTTTATATTTGCTACAAAACCATAAATAAAGTCCACCTTCAAACAATGATGGACTTTAATTTAATGGGGTTGATCTTTTGTATCCTCAACCATGACGCTAGATATCTTCTACCTCTGGAACATTTTCAAAACGTATTAAAAACGTTATTAAATGTAGAGACACATTATACAGTCGTTTGTCTAAACATGGATTTGGATTTACAGTCACTTTTGTTAGAAAATCAGTCTGTTCATTATATTTTTAAATAAAGTTGTAGACAACTTCAAGACAAAGGCAACACCCGGATAAAATAAATAGAATAAAATCTTCTTCGTGCAAATCCATCTACTAGAACGGCGAGAACTGGTCTGCCAAAAACACGAATTTTAGCAAAAAAAAAAAATATATATATATATATTTGAAAATTTCTGTGGATCATGACCTGATACCGATTTTACTCATCTTTGGCGAAATTCACGTTTCTGGTCAATATAATAAACGGCGTAATTTTAATATTTTTTTCTTGTGCCCAAAATTAAAACTTCGATAACTTTTGCGCGCATCAATCAAAAATTTGATCGCGAATGGATTCGGAGTCATGACATTTTTCTCTACATATGCACCAAAAATCATTGATGTAGCACAAAAACAAAAAACCCGAATTTTTGAAAATGGAATATAAACCAGTAAAGAAAGTTGTAAAGTCGGACGGGGCCGACTATATGATACCCTTCACCACTTTGGGTATATTCAAGAGATGAATCCTAACAGACATTGAATTTTTGAAGGACCATTAACATAAAAATGGATCCATAAACATGTCATTCTACCACCTATACTAAATTTTTCATTTGGTCAGTTATAGGGTTGCTTCTTATGTTATAGTAACTTCAGTACGTAGTGCACTATTTTGTGCCGATGTTGAAGCATTTATTTCCTACCTCTAGGTTATATTAACTTCAGTACGTTGTGCAAAATTTGTGTCAATTTGGCGTTAAATAGGATGGAAATATATATGTAGAAGCTATATTAAAATCTTAACCGGTTTCAATGAGACCTGGCAGAGATTAACTACAGTTCATTGTACAAAATAGTGTGGCAATCGGACACAAGTGCACAATTTACATAAAATCGGAAGAATATATATTTAGGGCTATATCTAAATTTGTACCGATATTCTGGAAACTTAACACACATCATTCTAGACCTAATTCATTACGCAATGCCAACTTTTGTGCAAATCGAAAAATATATAGGGAATTTGGTGCACCATTTACATAAAATCGGAAGAAAATGTATGTGGGAGCTATATCTAAATCTGGACCGATTTTCAGGAAACTTAACACACATCATTCTAGACATAATTCAGTCCACTGTGCCAAATTTCGTGCAAATCGAATGATATATAGGGAATTTGGTACACCAGTGACATTAAATCGGTCGAAAATATATATGGGAGCTATATCTAAATCTGAACCGATTTTCAGGAAACTTAACACACATCATTCTAATTCAGTACCCTGTGCCAAATTTCGTGCAAATCGAAAGATATATGGGGACTATGGTACACCATTTACATTAAATCGGACGAAAATATATAAGGGAGCTATATCTAAATCTGGCCTGTTACAAACATATGCACAAGACACACATGTATATAAAGATCAAATTTTTAAGTTCGCCCAATTTCATTTCAATGGTTATTCGAAAATGTGACGACCGTTAGTAAGCGTTTGTTGAATATACCCAAAATGGTGCAGGGTATCATATAGTAGACCCCATCCGACATTACCGCTGTCAAGTTCGAAGACAAAACATATCGATACACACCCATTGGTAACATACTCAAACAATTGTCAAAACTTATTGGAGTAACAAATTATACAGTACTTTTGTTTTACGTGTTTTGCACATAGCTGCACTTTTGTATTTAACTGACCAAAACATCCTTCTTTGGTACTTTTCAGATTCTTCTTCAAATATTTTGAAGTCTTATAAGTACCCAATTAAAATGTTTTTTACTACCTTCCCCACAGAGTGTCAATACTACACATATATCATAGGCGTACAGAATATTTCAGTTTAATATTTTTCAGAATTAAAATTATTAAACTAGAGAGTGCACATATCGCCAACTTTTCCCAAAAACACGAAAATTGGTTCCAGTGGTAGTTGTAATCCTCCTTACCTTACACTAGAGCAGGATTAGGAAATTGTCTATTCATTTAACAAAGTGATTTGTCATGTCCAACATATCACACATATTTCTCCAATAAACATGGATTTGAACATATGTAAGTCTGGAACAGCATGCATGTTTCCCATAGGCCCAAGTATTTGTCATAAAATCTAAATGTCCATTTCAAATCAAATTATATATTAAAAATAATATCAGCACACATGCATACTTATTTGAGTGCGCTAAAATCGTAGCATAAAAACCCCTTCCTTAAAAATATCCCCCAATAAAACATGTAAGGAAATATCCCTCTCCCTATGTTCTCTGCATGTTGTTGCTATTCATTCAACTTACATGAGTTATGTAAATTTTTAAAATATTTATTGTTTTATTGAGTTCGATGATGATGATGCTGCTGGAGATGGAGTTGACAAGGCAATGAAATGCAAGAAAAAATTGTGCGAAGAAAGGAGCAGAAAACGAAGAAACAAATGAAGGAATTATGTTAAGAGCCAATTTAATGTCTGACAAGAAGTCATGTGTGTTCAAGATTTCTTCTTCTTCTGCTTCTTCTACTACATTTTTTTGTTACATTAAAACTTTTTAATGGAATTTATGCTGATGATGTCGGTGTCGGACGTTGTTGTTGCTGTTTTGTTGATGATTTCATAAAAGAATCTCAACCAAACGGTCGTTCGGACGGACGGACGCCCGCACGCTCGCTCACTTGTCTAAAACGGAAGTTGTTGGAATTGTTTGGATTTCGTTGCCGCCGTTATTGTCGTTGTCGGCAATGTTGCCTTTTATTGTTATTGTTTTTGTTGTTGTTTGTTTGTTCTGCACAAGTAGGTTGGATGCTGTTGCCGATGCTGTCTGCTGTTGCTGTTCTTCTAGCCGTAGTTGTTGCTGATGTGACACATAGTTTTTTGTGTATGCGAAAAATAACAACAACAACGGCGACAACAACAGCAACAATATAAACATAATGTTCTTTCAATTTATTTCAAAGAACGGCGTAAATTCTTTGCATACAACAAATTAATGGTGCTGATGGTAGGTGGAGGTACTGTGGTGCGGATGGTACAATATTTAGCAACAAATTATATTTCATGTTCAAATATGATTCAAATAACCGTCTACGGCTCAACAATATTCCAAAAAAAAAAAAAAAAAAAAAAACTGCAATGGTCTTCGAGATATATATTTAAAAATCAAAATCCAAAAATCCATAATTGTCCTTGAAAAAATTGTTTGTTAAAAACTCACGCCTAAAATGGTCCTTAAAAAGTTTTTTTTTTTTTAAAATTCCACGTCTATAATGGTCCTCAAAAAATATGATTTTAAAAAATCCACGCATTAATGGTCCTTAACAAATATTTTTTAGTAAATCCACGCCTTTTAAAAAAAATCTATTCGCTTTGAATGGTCATTGGAAAATATTCTTTAAAAATCCACGCCTTGAAGTAGTAAAGTCGGACTGGGCCGACTATATGATACCCTTCACCACCTTGGGTATATTCTACATATGTATCCTAATAGACGTCGCTTTTCGAAGGAACATTGACATGAAATTGAACGAACTTAAATATGCGATTTATATCTACAAGTAATCCGACTAACATCAATCACAACACATGTCATTATGCTTATACCAAATTTTGTAAACAGATTTAAAGCAAACTTTACACCCGATATTTGGTATGCTTCACTGCTTAAAATGTAATGTCAATCCATTGATTTTTTCGTGCATATATATCTAAATCTGAAAAGATTCCAATGAAACATGCCAGAGGTTAATTTATATTCATTTCAGTACGTTGTGTCCATCGGCCTAGCTTTGGGCCTTTAGTGCACCATTTATTTAAAATCCGGCGAAAGTATATATAGAAGCTATATCTAAATCTGAACCGAATTTCACGAAACTTAGCCCACATCATTCTAGGCCTAATTCATTACGCTACGCCAAATTTCATGCCATTCGAAAGATACATGGGGACTTTGGTGCACCATTTACATTAAATCGGGCGAAAATATATATATGGGAGCACCATTTACATTAAATCGGGCGAAAATATATATATATATGGGAGCTATATCAAAATCTAAACCGATTTTTCCCAATTTCAATAGGGTTCATCGTTGGGCCAAATAAGTGACCTATGCTAAATTTCATCCAAATCGGATCATAAATACGACCTGTACTTTGTTCACAAAAATACATGGACGGACATGCGTATATCGACTAAGAAAGTTATTCTATGCATATTTTCAAAAGGAACCATGTGTATATCTCGTTTCCTTTTGCCTGTTACAAACATATGCACAAAGACATAATACCCTGTACCACAGTGTGGTGAAGGGTATAATTATTCATTAAAAAATCCACGCCTTGAATGGTCATTGAAAAAATATTCTTTAAAAAATCCACGCCTTGAATGGTCATTGAAAAAATATTCTTTAAAAAATCCACGCCTTGAATGGTCATTGAAAAAATATTCTTTAAAAAATCCACGCCTTGAATGGTCATTGAAAAAATATTCTTTAAAAAATCCACGCCTTGAATGGTCATTGAAAAAATATTCTTTAAAAAATCCACGCCTTGAATGGTCATTGAAAAAATATTCTTTAAAAAATCCACGCCTTGAATGGTCATTGAAAAAATATTCTTTAAAAAATCCACGCCTTGAATGGTCATTGAAAAAATATTCTTTAAAAAATCCACGCCTTGAATGGTCATTGAAAAAATATTCTTTAAAAAATCCACGCCTTGAATGGTCATTGAAAAAATATTCTTTAAAAAATCCACGCCTTGAATGGTCATTGAAAAAATATTCTTTAAAAAATCCACGCCTTGAATGGTCATTGAAAAAATATTCTTTAAAAAATCCACGCCTTGAATGGTCATTGAAAAAATATTCTTTAAAAAATCCACGCCTTGAATGGTCATTGAAAAAATATTCTTTAAAAAATCCACGCCTTGAATGGTCATTGAAAAAATATTCTTTAAAAAATCCACGCCTTGAATGGTCATTGAAAAAATATTCTTTAAAAAATCCACGCCTTGAATGGTCATTGAAAAAATATTCTTTAAAAAATCCACGCCTTGAATGGTCATTGAAAAAATATTCTTTAAAAAATCCACGCCTTGAATGGTCATTGAAAAAATATTCTTTAAAAAATCCACGCCTTGAATGGTCATTGAAAAAATATTCTTTAAAAAATCCACGCCTTGAATGGTCATTGAAAAAATATTCTTTAAAAAATCCACGCCTTGAATGGTCATTGAAAAAATATTCTTTAAAAAATCCACGCCTTGAATGGTCATTGAAAAAATATTCTTTAAAAAATCCACGCCTTGAATGGTCATTGAAAAAATATTCTTTAAAAAATCCACGCCTTGAATGGTCATTGAAAAAATATTCTTTAAAAAATCCACGCCTTGAATGGTCATTGAAAAAATATTCTTTAAAAAATCCACGCCTTGAATGGTCATTGAAAAAATATTCTTTAAAAAATCCACGCCTTGAATGGTCATTGAAAAAATATTCTTTAAAAAATCCACGCCTTGAATGGTCATTGAAAAAATATTCTTTAAAAAATCCACGCCTTGAATGGTCATTGAAAAAATATTCTTTAAAAAATCCACGCCTTGAATGGTCATTGAAAAAATATTCTTTAAAAAATCCACGCCTTGAATGGTCATTGAAAAAATATTCTTTAAAAAATCCACGCCTTGAATGGTCATTGAAAAAATATTCTTTAAAAAATCCACGCCTTGAATGGTCATTGAAAAAATATTCTTTAAAAAATCCACGCCTTGAATGGTCATTGAAAAAATATTCTTTAAAAAATCCACGCCTTGAATGGTCATTGAAAAAATATTCTTTAAAAAATCCACGCCTTGAATGGTCATTGAAAAAATATTCTTTAAAAAATCCACGCCTTGAATGGTCATTGAAAAAATATTCTTTAAAAAATCCACGCCTTGAATGGTCATTGAAAAAATATTCTTTAAAAAATCCACGCCTTGAATGGTCATTGAAAAAATATTCTTTAAAAAATCCACGCCTTGAATGGTCATTGAAAAAATATTCTTTAAAAAATCCACGCCTTGAATGGTCATTGAAAAAATATTCTTTAAAAAATCCACGCCTTGAATGGTCATTGAAAAAATATTCTTTAAAAAATCCACGCCTTGAATGGTCATTGAAAAAATATTCTTTAAAAAATCCACGCCTTGAATGGTCATTGAAAAAATATTCTTTAAAAAATCCACGCCTTGAATGGTCATTGAAAAAATATTCTTTCAAAAATCCACGCCTTGAATGGTCATTGAAAAAATATTCTTTAAAAAATCCACGCCTTGAATGGTCATTGAAAAAATATTCTTTAAAAAATCCACGCCTTGAATGGTCATTGAAAAAATATTCTTTAAAAAATCCACGCCTTAAATGGGATTTCTTTAAAAAATCCACGCCTTGAATGGTCATTGAAAAAATATTCTTTAAAAAATCCACGCCTTAAATGGGATTTCTTTAAAAAATCCACGCCTTGAATGGTCATTGAAAAAATATTCTTTAAAAAATCCACGCCTTGAATGGTCATTGAAAAAATATTCTTTAAAAAATCCACGCCTTGAATGGTCATTGAAAAAATATTCTTTAAAAAATCCACGCCTTGAATGGTCATTGAAAAAATATTCTTTAAAAAATCCACGCCTTGAATGGTCATTGAAAAAATATTCTTTAAAAAATCCACGCCTTGGATTTTTTAAAGAATATATAATATTCTTTAAAAAATCCACGCCTTGAATGGTCATTGAAAAAATATTCTTTAAAAAATCCACGCCTTGAATGGTCATTGAAAAAATATTCTTTAAAAAATCCACGCCTTGAATGGTCATTGAAAAAATATTCTTTAAAAAATCCACGCCTTGAATGGTCATTGAAAAAATATTCTTTAAAAAATCCACGCCTTGAATGGTCATTGAAAAAATATTCTTTAAAAAATCCACGCCTTGAATGGTCATTGAAAAAATATTCTTTAAAAAATCCACGCCTTGAATGGTCATTGAAAAAATATTCTTTAAAAAATCCACGCCTTGAATGGTCATTGAAAAAATATTCTTTAAAAAATCCACGCCTTGAATGGTCATTGAAAAAATATTCTTTAAAAAATCCACGCCTTGAATGGTCATTGAAAAAATATTCTTTAAACAATCCACGCCTTGAATGGTCATTGAAAAAATATTCTTTAAAAAATCCACGCCTTGAATGGTCATTGAAAAAATATTCTTTAAAAAATCCACGCCTTGAATGGTCATTGAAAAAATATTCTTTAAAAAATCCACGCCTTGAATGGTCATTGAAAAAATATTCTTTAAAAAATCCACGCCTTGAATGGTCATTGAAAAAATATTCTTTAAAAAATCCACGCCTTGAATGGTCATTGAAAAAATATTCTTTAAAAAATCCACGCCTTGAATGGTCATTAAAAAAATATTCTTTAAAAAATCCACGCCTTGAATGGTCATTGAAAAAATATTCTTTAAAAAATCCACGCCTTGAATGGTCATTGAAAAAATATTCTTTAAAAAATCCACGCCTTGAATGGTCATTGAAAAAATATTCTTTAAAAAATCCACGCCTTGAATGGTCATTGAAAAAATATTCTTTAAAAAATCCACGCCTTGAATGGTCATTGAAAAAATATTCTTTAAAAAATCCACGCCTTGAATGGTCATTGAAAAAATATTCTTTAAAAAATCCACGCCTTGAATGGTCATTGAAAAAATATTCTTTAAAAAATCCACGCCTTGAATGGTCATTGAAAAAATATTCTTTAAAAAATCCACGTCTTGAATGGTCATTGAAAAAATATTCTTTAAAAAATCCACGCCTTGGATGGTCATTGAAAAAATATTTTTTAAAAAATCCACGCCTTAAATGGTCATTGAAAAAATATTTTTTAAAAAATCCACGCCTTAAATGGTCATTGAAAAAATATTTTTTAAAAAATCCACGCCTTAAATGGTCATTGAAAAAATATTCTTTAAAAAATCCACGCCTTGAATGGTCATTGAAAAAATATTCTTTAAAAAATCCACGCCTTGAATGGTCATTGAAAAAATATTCTTTAAAAAATCCACGCCTTGAATGGTCATTGAAAAAATGTTCTTTAAAAATCCACGCCTTGAATGGTCATTGAAAAACTATTCCAAAAAATATCTATCTAAAAAATCGACGCGAGTGTTGTTCTGCTCCGTGGTCCTAGAAGCCATTTTCTTTAAAAAATCCTGGTCATTAAAAAAACACGGCTATGATGGTGTGGTACTTGAAAATATATAGAAAAGCAATAGCAGTGTTGCTCTGGTCCTTTAAAAAATATTCTGTAAAATATCATTATCTGCATTGGCCCTTGAAAAAAATATTTTCTCAATTTTTGGGTTTTCTAAATTTTATTATAAAACGATAAATAAAGAAAAAAATTACTCATACATACACATAGATATTATCGGTAGTTGTAAACTGTCTCATAAAAGCACTGCCCTGTTTTAGGGTCCCCCATTCAATGATCTCTCCAATCTGATTGCTAGCTATCCAATGATTTTGATTCATGCTAAGCACCACAAAATTCTAAGAATACTCCAAACAACCTTTGGCGCCCTGTTATTATTTGCGCAAGCAAAAAACGTGAATCACACAATATGCAAAATCTTAAGAAAGAATGCATTCATTCATCGTATTTTTGAAGTGGTAGTGTCCTGTATGGGGTAAAAAAACTGGTAGACAAATTAAATACAGAAAAAAATAATCTAAAAATACTAAGAATTTTCAACGCCACACACTTCAGATGACGAGCATTAAAAATAAATAATACAGACAGAAGATATGACGATGGTGATTTTACTTTTACTTTGAGAATTGATATACAATGGTCGAGGTTTTTAATATTAAATTCAAGTTATAAATGGAAATATTCAATATGATTCCAAGGAATTCAATACCTAGAATATTTATATGGTGGGAAATCCACAAAAAAATCTAGAATTGGACAAAGTACCATTTGATTTATTCCGCTCAAGTATTTTCCGGGGACATCACAAGACAAATTAAATTAGTTTCCCTTGAGATTTGTATATGGGTCTCTAGGTAGTGTACATAATCACAACTACCACCAGCACCTCCAACTACTTACATAAGATAACCAAAAATTATCACAAATAGATAAATTTACTACGTTAAGATAAGAACACAAAAAATGAAGAACAAATTTTGTAAAATGCCCCCCACTAAACAGTATAGCCTGACAGCAGTAGCATTAAATGGAATTTTTTTATTTAATAAAGAAAATGAATTTTTAAATTTCAGATTATTAAAAAATGACTAGCATAATGTTATCAGCAGATGGATGACACAATTTGTTTAGTACACGTCAGAATTTGATTACATATGAAATGAAATATGTATTCAAAATTCTTTTCAATTGCCAGCCTATTGCCATAGACCATACACCGACCACCAAATTATCTCACAGGGTTACTTAACACACAATTATTGCTTCAATATAATTTTTGTTTTTGTTTTGTTCATTTCTATCCCAGATAGTGCGTTAACTATTTCTTATCTCAAGATTTGTGGTGATTAAAACACTTCATGTTAAAGTTGGCTCAATGTCCAATGTATCGGCTGAGAATTATCAATTTGAAAAATCTCAACTATTCATGACACTTGAAATAGTTTCAAGAACTTAATGTAATGGGGTGGATTAGAAAAAAAAATGTGAAACTATTTTCCAGAAGCGTGAATTTTTTAAAGAATATTTCTTCATAGACCAACATAGACTTGGATTTTTGAAACAATATTTTTTCACAGTCCAACATTGGCGTGCATTTTTTAAAAGATTTTTTTTTTTCACAGGTAAGGTATGGATTTTTCTCCAATGGTCAACTCAGGTGTGGATTTTTTAAAGAATATTTTTTTTTAAATAAAGTCCCAGGACTACTTTTGATATTTGGAGGTGGCTGAAGTTTGACATTCCGGGTTCTACGAAGGTGCACAACACCTTTCCAAACATTTTAATCCAGGTTTTAACATAGGACCCATCTTGAAGGTTTTACACAGATTTTCCAACCGAAAGAGCAATAATTTGGCATTCCGGCTTCTTGGATCGAGTACATGTGTTGTTTACCACAAACCTTAAGAAAATTATCAATATAGGACCTGTTTGCATACCCCCACAAATAAAGGTCCGCTCCCATTTTTTGGTAGTTTCACATCCAAGTGGCTGTGATTTCGCGTTTCGGATTCTGGTAGAGTGAAAAACATATTTGCATGTATGTTTGAGTTTTAACATGGCCCCAGAGGTAGAGTTAATTTGTTAGTCCACGTTCGTGGAGCGAAAAAAAACATTACTGCAGGCAATTTTCGATACCGGACGATGTCCCATCCCGCCCCATTTTTATACCCTTTACCACACTGTGGTACAGAGTATTATGTCTTTGTGCATATGTTTGTAACAGACAAAAGGAAACGAGATAGACACATGGTTCTTTTTGAGAATATGCATAGAATCACTTTTTGAGTCGATTTACGCATGTCCGTCCGTCCGACCGTGCATGTAAACAAAGTACAGAATTGGGAAAAATCGGTTACGACTTAGATATAGCTCCCATATATTTTTTTGTCCGATTTTATGTAAATGGTGCACCAAAGTCCATACATAACTTTCGATTTGCACGAAATTTAGCATATGGTACTAACATAAGTCTAGAATGATGTGTGTCAAGTTTCCTAAAAATCGGTTCAGATTTCGATATAGCTCCCATATACATTTTCGTCCGATTTTAAGTAAATAGTGCACCAAAGCCCCTATATATCCTTCGATTTGCACGAAATTTGGCATAGCGTACTGAATTAAGTCTAGAACGATGTGTGTTAAATTTCGTGAAAATCAGTTAAGCTTTAGATATAGCTACTATATATATTTTCGTCCGATTTTATGTAAATGGTGCACCAAAGTCCCTATATATCTTTAGATTTGCACGAAATTTAGCATAGCGTACTGAATTGAGTCATGTATGATGAGTGATTAGTTTCGGAAAAATCGGTTCAGATTTCGATATAGCTCCCATATATATTTTGGTCCGATTTTAAGTAAGTAGTGCACCAAAGCCACTATATATCTTTAGATTTGCACGAAATTTGGCATAGCGTACTGAATTAAGTCTAGAACGATGTGTATTAAATTTCGTGAAAATCGGTTCAGATTTAGATATAGCTCCTATATATATTTGCGTCCGATTTTAAGTAAATGGTGCACCAAAGTTCCTGTATATCATTCGATTTGCACGAAATTTGGCATATCGTACTGAATTAAGTTTGGAACGATGTGTGTTAAATTTCGTGAAAATATGTTCAGATTTAAATATAGCTACCATATATATTTTCGTCCGATTTTATGTAAATGGTGTACAGAAGTCCCTATATAACTTTCGACTTGCACGAAATGTGGCATAGCTTACTGAATTAAGTTTAGAACGATGAGTAATAAGTTTCGGGAAAATCGGTCCAGTTTTGGATATAGCTCCCATATATATTTTCGTCCGATTTTAGGTAAAGGGTGCCTGATTGAGATTGAATTTTTAACAGTGCGCCGTATCGAATAGTTTAATTAAATTCCATTTAGCATAGGTTGTAGAAAGACATGAGTATGTTCCTTCGAGGGCACATTGACATGCAATTGTAAGGATACATATGTACAATATACCCAAAGTGGTGTAGGGTATTATCATAATGTCGGCCCTGTCCAACTTTAGTGCTTTCCTTACTGTTTTTTTTTTTTTTTTGATTTTAGCCCAAGAGGCTGTAATTTTTATATTCCAGATTCCTTGTGAATATAAAATAGTTCCTTGTGAATTATCGGTATAGGTCCATGCCGATTAATATTCGGTATATTGAAGTTCCTTGTCCAGTTTTCAAACCCCGATTGTCTGAAATTTTGTTTCTAGATTTCAGAGAGCATAAACCACACCGAACATAAAAACGTTTTTTCTTGTTAAAGAATTTTTCCTATGAAAATATTTGGAAACTTGTATTTAAGACCCATAAGGCCCTTAACACAATAGGCCTAATATAGTTTTCTTAATCACTACAGCAGTTTTAGATTAGCTCCTTTGTTATAGATAACAATTTTATTTGGTGTGTAGATTATATAAACGAATATCAAAATGTACTTTCGCTTTTCATCATATGTTCTTCTTCAGTCATTATTTAATCAAGAGAGAGACCGATTTCTTTAGCTAATCTTCAACGATACTTAATAGACCCCTATGGTAACTAGCAGACTCAATATTCTGTGTAACGTTGACATATCATGCAGTAATGATTTGTAGTGGTTAGTTTCAAGTAGTTTCGGCTTGGTTGGTCGGTCGTCGTTCCTATCAGTTTGTAGTGTGTGTGCGTATGTTTGAATATGGCGCGATTATGATGAGATGTTGGCGATAATTACCAAAGTAAATGTAGATAATAGTGGTGGTAGTGGCGGTGGCGATGATGATGGTGCGTATGAGTAACGCAACAATCTAATTTCCACTTTCATATCTCTCAACTAGTTTTTTTTCTTTTTGCTTCGTCGTCGTTATAATAATTATTAATGAGGAACAGCAGCAGCACCAGTCGGTGTACACTACTGGTGCGGATGTATGTATGTGCAAACATTTATTTGATTAGAAGAATTTGTGAAATTTTGTAGACGCCAAATTATGTTCGCACTGGTGACTTCGATCACATAGTTCGTAGACCTATGTTTCTTACACACACTTTCCTTTATCAGCTGGCAAAGTGATGACAGTCACATGAGTCTAAAGACGCACGGGGAAACATGTAGTCGGTAGGGGCGAACAGACAGACAGTCGGACAGCAGAGTTAAACAGCAAAAAATGAAAATGACGACTGATATAAGTTAAAGTTAATTAGCAAAATGAAATAAAGTAAAATGCTAACACACGCCAACATAAACGATGATGATGGCTGCCTCAGCTACCTCAGGAAAGCAGCTGACTGACTAAGAAAACTAGCGGAAAAAAATTGCGTAAATTGATTATCATCAACATCATCAGCAGCAGCACTGTCGAAATGAAGAACTAGCAACAGAAATTGCCATTGACATTTGAGGGCATTGTAATGTGGCAGTTTTTTCGCCCGATGTCACATTTTACTTTTATGTACATATCGATATATACGCACATATTTACATATATATCTAATCTATGGTGTCTAATAATAGTGACCACAGTATTGAGCATTTGCAGATTACCAATTAGTTTGATGTCATTCATTAAGAATAGAATAATCAATTAATGACCCAGAATATTAGGGGGTGTTTTATTTTAGGTTCATTGTTACGTTTGATGATCAAGTTTGGATATAATGGCCGCAAGGGTGTGGGCTGGCAAGTAGTCAATTTTTTATGATGAAAAGAGAAACTTATTGGTCAATTTTTTTCCAACTAAAAGCTTCCAGATTTTGATCCTTGTCTAGGTTTTTGTATAGATCCCATATAAAAGGTCGGACCAATAATTTGTAGACTTCACCTGGTTAGTCGCATTTCTCCTGCGAAGTCGACGTATTTTGATATTCCGTTTTCTTTGATGTTGAGACACATATTTGCAGAAATTTTTTGATATTGGTCCATATAAAGCGAACAGACAAAAATAAAGTTTTTGGTCCATTTCATCCCCAAAATATTTACGGATCATTACCAAAATCAATAGGGATCTTCTTCGGCCAGAATCCATCCTACATGTAAATTGGTCCATATCTTGTTTACAAATTATAACGGACACGACTCAGCTAATCGAAATTACACATAGTTTTTATTCCCTCCACCATAGTATGGAGGGTATATAAATTTTGTCATTAAGTTTGTAACTCATCGAAATATTCATTTCCGACCCTATAAAGTATATATATATATATATATTCTTGATCAGGGTAAAATTCTAAGACGATCTAGCCATGTCCGTCCGTCTGTTGTAATCACGCTATCTTCTGAAGGAATTGAGATAGGGTGCTGACATTTTGCATACGTTTGTCTTTTGTCTGCAGGCATGTCAAATTCGATGATGGGGTATACCGGTCCACGTTTAGGCAAAGCTCTCACATAAAAATACCTCCCAATTTTCGGTATTTTGGCGTTCTTGAGTTCGTATTTCAACCGATTACCCTGAAATTTGGTACATTGAGTTCTTATGGGGCACTAAATGTCTCCACAAAAAATTATTAATATAGGTCCACTTTTTCTGGTAGCCCGCATATAACGGCACCTCACCTCACTATTTTGGGGGTTTTGATCGTATTTTTCCACCAAATTGGCTGTAATTTAGTATTTTGATATCTTAATAGATACCAAATCTCTCCACAAAATATTATGAACATAAGTCAATTTTTTCGGATACCCCTCATATAAGGGTACCCCCAATTTTCGGTATTTTGGGGTTCTTGAGTGCGTTTTTCAACCGAATTCGCTAAAATTTGGTATTTTGTAGTCGTATATGGTAACAAATCTCCCTACCAGAAATTTTAATATTCGCCGTGTTTGGGTTTGTTTCTACGACTCTGTTGTAATCATTTCATCTGCGGAAGATACGAAAAAAAACTAGAACATAAGGTTCGATAATTAACCTTATATATATATATATATATATATATATATATGTATGAACAGTAACCCGTATTTAGGCCTAGCCCCTATGTGAGAGGTAACAGAAGGAGTGGACCGATATTCCCCATGTTCGAACTTAAAATAATTTTGGAAGAAATAATAAGATGGGCAAAGTTTGGATGAAATCACAATTTTTTAATCGGTTTGTAGAAATGTCGGTATAGGTACACTTTTTGGTATGTTCCTATATTTTTACTTCAAGTATCTGTCAGTATATCTATGGTGGAGGAAACACCTTTCGATAGTTATAATGAGCACCAACCGGCCAGATAGTCGGAGGGATATTTGTAAAACGACTCTAAATTGTCTGAAATGCATTTGGTCCAAAGAAATATGGGGTCTAGAACGAATATAAATAAAAAATTCCGGCTTCAATGACTAAAAATCCCTAATCCATGTTATTGGCGAGCACTAAAGGCAAGAAAAATTCCCAAATTCTAAACAAAAATTTCTCGAACCTAAGAATAAAAACATTCTGGTCCAAGACTGATCTGCGGATTGGATTAGCCCTCAGCATAAAATTCTAAGCTGAAAAGTTTCGAACTCACAACTGCAACATTCCGAATATATAATTGAAATCCTGAACATTAAAGGTACGCGTTTTAACTTAGCTTTCGGACCCTCTTGTTTTTATATGCCTTGAAGGTCCTTTACAATTGGGTCCTCAATTGTTATTTTTTCTTGTAACCCCACGTGATATTCGAATTTGTTCAACGTCCTTTTCCACTTCTACGGAGGCTTGCTTAGAAAATCTTATATTTACGAATACTAATAAATTTCGAATTATTTACGATGAACTACCGGATTCATCTAAAATATTTACCGACAAAAATTTATTTATATTATTATTATTATTTATTATTATATTAAACCCAATTTTTGTACCGAGATTAATTAACCGTATGCGATTTTCATACCGGATTTAATCTTGTCTGCTTAAATGCACCCATGCCCTAAATTTGCCTTATATACTTGCTAAAGGCTTTCATTCCTATAAGGAATGTACCACCCCCCTGAAAATGAGCTGAAGTTGGTTACACAGAGTAAAATGTAGCAACAGTTTGGTATAAGGTCCTAAATAGTCGTGCTCGACAACTAAGTTCTGCGTTATTTGAACAATATTTAATGCACCTGTTCCACGCATAGCAAATATTTATTTAGTGAATTTTCTTAGTAAATATTATATAAAAAATTCAACAGTAGAAAAAAGAGGGTCACACCAGCTAATTTATGAGACTACATCAACTAACTATTTATTTAAAGATTAGGGAATAAATAAAAGAAATAAAAAATATCAAAAAAGTTATCAAGTGTATTTGATAAGATTTCCATAACAATAACAAATATTAAATAAATATTTGAATTTTAATCTTAGCATTTGATTACCACGTGTGGGAAGAAGTTGAACTGGAGTTACCTTTCAAAATATTACAAGTAAGGGTCTTGAAAAATGTTGTATTAAAATTTCGATTCTTGGAAAAAGACTCCAGCATTGAAATTGATAATCGCGTAATGTATGTATAAATCAGAACGTGACATAAGTATGGCATCATATCGAAACTCAATTTGGTAATCAGAAACTAGATTTTCCTGAGAAATCAAAAAACGTTTACAAACTTGCCGATAAGATAACCACGAGATGCCACGCAATGTGTATGTACATGTGACGCACAATAGATATCACCACACAGGTTCTAGATATGAACTTATATATGTCTTACCAAATATTTGTGCGTACAACAACAACAATGATAAAGGAACCGAGAACTTAAAATGAAATACCCCAAGAAATAAAAAAGAAAATGATATTTAGCAACAAGTGATCCACGTCGATCATTTTTGGATTTTTTAGCTGAACAAATGTGGGGGGTACATTTCTGTTTTTGTTGTTATTGGCTGAGCAAATTTTTGCTGTAGTATTTTTTCTCTCTGTTACTAAACTAGCAAAGGCAGCTGGAACTATAAAGGCAAAGGCAGCAGCAGCAAGCACCTAGCAATATAAATTAAGTTTTTTCTTTACCTTTTTTTGTGAAATTTAAACATTGGGCGCCATAATTCTTATCAACAGCAACAAAATAGAAACGTGTTTCAATTATACAACAAATAATAATACAAATAATGAGTAAGGAGCAACAAAAAAGTAAAACACACACACACACAAACCGAACTATGACAATTGTTGATGAGTCTAGTGTGGTAGCAGTATGATTGAAAGCTTTGCAATGATCATTTAATGACAGGTTCATTTTTTATAACACTAAATCTTCTATATATATATTTACATTGGAGATCGTATTGCCAGTTTGAAACCCTTAGTAACTTAAGTACAACAATTTGACTCCTAATTAAAAACTTCAATATACGGTGGAGTTTGAAAAGTCGTAGGATAAAAATGATATGATTCTAAGATTTTTATTGTTAAGTACAGAAATATATTTACCGATATAAACCAAGTACAGCATACCCCCTTTCGATAGAACGTAACATCTTTGGGGGGGCAATTCATATGAATCAAGACAAAATTAAATATGTGATTTTTATAAATAAATAAAACAATTTAAATCAATCCAAACAGATGTCACTGGGAAATTTTTGCAAAATGAGCCGATTTCAACAAAACTTAACATACTCAGACTCAATACAGTACCGCATTTTGCTAATTTTTAGCGATGCCAAAAATCCTAGTTCATACCACAGCCAGATATGTTGTATTTGTAATTTTGTACCAATTTTGAGAATCGGATATTCCAGTGATCTTTAATTACAACAACAATATTTATACCCTACACAACTATGTTCTCAGGGTATTATAGCTTTGTGCAGCCCCAAGAGTTTGTAACGCCACGAAATATTGCTCCTAGGCCCACTTTTAGGTATACCGATCGTCATATCTCGACTAGCTGAGTCGATCTAGACATGTGTGTCCGTCCGTCCGTCTGTCCGTCCGTCTGTCCATTATAATTTGTAAACAGGCCACAGTTATAGACCAATCTTCACGAAATTTTGCATGTAGAATGGGTTCTTGCCAATGAAAACCCCTATTCTTTTTGGAAAAGATCGGTTAATATTTAGGGGATGAAATGGACCAAAAACTTTATTTTTGTCTGATTTTCTGGTCGCTCCAAAGGCCGCAATTATGGCCCAAACACCGCGAATTTTTGAATGGAGAAGGGGATCGGGCCAAAAAATAAGCATGTCTGCTTTTGATAAAGATCGGTCAATATATAGCGGATCAAATAGACCCTGACTTTTGTGTGAAAAATTACAAAATTGGTATTCTATAGCGTATATACTTGCCCCTGAAAGATCCTAGATCCAAAAAGTTGATAGTATGTTCAAGAGGAGTGGTTGACCTTTAAATTGATATCAATTATATGGCTGTATGTACTCAGATGTGGGAGTTACACTTAAATATTTACAGGTATTTACAGGTTTATTTAGTAACCCAAAACCACACTAGAGGGCGGAAATATAGCGCTGATCACTTTGAAAATTTCCATGAGATTCCAGTTATGGTCAAGGACAACGCCTATAATTTTCGGTGAGTATCTATAATTTTTGGATGAAGTGGACCGAAAACTTAACTTTTTGTGTGTGTTTTTGTTTTTTGAGTCGACCTATAGGCCACAATTGAAGG
>NW_026880316.1:0-30520 GCF_032173495.1 Musca vetustissima
TCAACTGAATTCGCTCAAATTTGGTATATTGAGTTCGTATTGGGTAGCAAATCTTTCCACTGAAAATTATAAATATGGGTCCATATTTTCGGATAGCCCCCATATAAGGGTACCCCCCAATTTTCGGTATTTTGAGGTTCTTGAGCGCGTTTTTCAACTGAATTCGCTCAAAATTGGTATATTGAGTTCGTATTGGGTAGCAAATCTTTCCACTGAAAATTATAAATATGGGTCCATATTTTCGGATAGCCCCCATATAAGGGTACCCCCAATTTTGAGGTATTTTGGGGGGTTTGATCGCATTTTTCTACCGAATTCGCTGAAATTCGGTACTTTGAGTTCTTATTGGGTAGCAAATCTCTATACTAAAAATTATTAATATAGGTCAATTTTTTCGGGTAGCCCCCATATAAGGGTACCCCTCAATTTTCGGTATTTTAGGGTTCTTGGGCGCGGTTTTCAACCAAACTTTTTCGCTGAAATTTGGTACACGTTTTTGAATTCCCTGAAATTTCTATTGTAGTCATATATGGTAACAAATTTCCCCACTAAAAATTTTGTTTTTCTGTTTGTAACTCATCGAAATAATCATTTCCGACCCTATAAAGTATATATATTCTTGATCAGCTTAAAATTCTATGACGATATAGCCATATCCGTCTGTCTGTTGTAATCACTCTAGCGTCTAAACGAATTGAGATAGATCGCCAAAATTTTGCATAGAGTCGTCTTTTGTCTGCAGGCAGGTCAAGTTCGAAGATGGGCTTTATCGGTCCACGTTTAGGTATAGCTCCCATATAAGGGTACCCCCAATATGGGAGCGAATACGCTGAAATTTGCTACATTGGGTTCTTATTGGGTACTAAATGGCTCCACAAAAAATTATAAATATAGGTCATCATTCTCTAGTAGCCCCCATATATATCGGTACCTCCTAATATTCAGTATTTTGGGGGTTTTGATCGTATTTTTCTGCCGAACTAGCTGTAATTTAGTATTTTGAATTCTTAATAGGTAACAAATCTCTCCACAAAAACTTATTAATATAGGTCAATTTTTCGGATAGCCCCCATATAAGGGTACCCCCAAATTTTCGGTAATTTGGGTTTCTTGAGCGCGTTTTTCAACCGACTTCACTGAAATTTGCTACATTGGGTTCTTATTGGGTACTAAATGGCTCCACAAAAAATTATAAATATAGGTCATCTTTCTCTGGTAGCCCCCATATATCGGTACCTCCTAATATTCAGTATTTTGGGGGTTTTGATCGTATTTTTCCGCCGAACTAGCTGTAATTTAGTAATTTGAGTTCTTATTCGGTAGCAAATCTCTCAACAAAAAATTATAAATATAGGTCAATTTTTTCGGGTAGCCCCATATAAAAGTACCCCCAATTTTCGATATTTTGAGGTTCTTGAGCGCGTTTTTCTACCGAATTCGCTGAAATTTGGTATTTTGTAGTCGTATATGGTAACAAATCTCCCCACCAAAAATTAATAATATTCGGTTCAGATTTAGATATAGCTCCCATATATATTTTCGTCCGATTTTAAGTAAATGGTACACCAAAATCCCTATATATCTTTCGATTTGCACGAAATTTGGCATAGGGTACTGAATTGAGGGAATTGAGCGAAATCGGATGCGTTTAATATTTAGCTCCCATATATAGTTTCGCGATTTTATGTAAATTGGTCCCTATATATATGCGCACAAAATTTAATATTTACGCCTGGAGTTATGTGCGCCATGTTTCGTGAAAATCGGTTGAGATTTTGATGCTATATATATAGGTAAATGGCGTACCAAACATCCAATATTATTCACACTGAGACAAAATTTTGCACAGCAAACTAGATTAGGTCCAGTTTATGAAGTTTTAATGAAATCAGTTGAGTTTTAGATATATTTCTCCATATAAGTTTATCCGATTATATGCAAGTGGTGCAGCAAACTCCCAATATTTGTCCGATTAAAAAAATTTTGCACAGCCTACTAAATTAGGTCCTGTTTGATATTTATGATGTTTTGTTGAAATCGGTTCAGATTTAGATATAGCTCCCATATATATCACACATTTAGTTTCACCCCATTCCATTTCAATGGTCCTCTAAAGATTATGTGTCTGTTCTATCTACAGGATATTGTATATATTAGCATCGCTTTTTGTATTCAAAGTGGTGAAGGGTTTCATAGAGTCGGCTCGGTCCGACTTTTGAACTTTCCTTACTGGTTTGTATTATAATAGTTAACTGACATTTCTTAGCGTGATCCACCATATTACTGTATAGCACCATATAATGGGATATTCTGACTTTGAAATTGGTGTTTTAATCATATTTTCGGTAGTTCTACCAGAGGTATTCAATATTAACCCCCCTTAACATACAGTATCATATAACATTGCCATCTAATTTACAGTATTTTCAGCATTTTAGACAAAACTTCCATCATAATATGCGTTTTCAATGTTGGTCCACATGTTTGACTGTTCATATTTAAAAAAAATCGTGATTAAAAATTGCAAAAATTTATATTTTGTTTGCTAAAAACATTCAGTCCGTTTTTGCATCATATATATATATATATATGGCAGGACATTTTGCACAACGATCTAAGGTTAGTAATTTGTTTGTTTTTCTTTTTATACTGATAAATCATTTATGATATAACTGACGTAATAAACAACTTAATATATTTTACCTGCATCAATAAAAGGGGAATTTATTGCGCTGAAGGGTTCTACCTGTCCCAAAAGGGGTATGTTTTTAATTTTCTTAAAATTTTTGTAAACAACACCTGGTCCATGAGCAGGCAATGTACCTGTGCTGCATATATCCTGGATAGGATGATTGGATTATATTTAAGATGTGCCAATTATTATTTACATACTTAGTACTTCATAACTACTTAACAAGAAAGGTTCATAGTGCGCTTAAAAGTATTATTGTTTTAATATAAAGTGAAAAGTGTTCAATATATATTCTTATATAACCATTAGTACAATTGGAAATATTGGTAAGTGAAGTGTATTAATATAAATTACCAGAGTTACAAATCATTATTTCTAAAAGGTCATAGAAAACCAAAGTTCGAGGTTCAAGGCGGTCATAAAAATACAGTGGGACTAGATACATTTAGTGTACGAACTCATATATATATATATTAAAACTTCAATATGCCCAGACTACGTAGACAATCGTCTCAACAACGTCAACGTTTAACGGCATTGAGAGTTCGTACGCATAGAGACCAAAATCCTGCGGATGGGGAAAGGAACGCTCGCATTTTAGCCACAAGAAGGCAGGATGCCGAATTTAGGGATGCCGAGCGTGAAAGAGACCGCATTGCTCGACAATCGAGGAGAAGGTCCTCCTTCAACAGAGCAGTTGAGCAGTTACGCGATATGGCTCAACATTCTCGTCGCCGATTGGATGAAAATTACCGACTTATAGAACAAGAACGCAATACGACGGAGCATTCGATCCGTCGAGAAAACGAAAGCTATAGGCAGGTGGAAAGAGAACGGGATGCCGAAGGACATCGTATACGCAGAGAAAATGAAAGCATTCGA
Source organism: Musca vetustissima (assembly GCF_032173495.1). Taxonomy (NCBI): domain Eukaryota; kingdom Metazoa; phylum Arthropoda; class Insecta; order Diptera; family Muscidae; genus Musca; species Musca vetustissima. Next base: position 3,575 of record NW_026880316.1, read on the forward strand.
CAAACTGAAAGAGAGCGGGATGCCGAAGGACATCGTATACGCAGAGAAAATGAAAGTATTCGACAAATTGAAAGAGAGCGGGATGCCGAAGGACATCGTATGCGTAGAGAAAATGAAACTTATCGCAGAACGGGATGCCGAAGAACATCGTGTTCGTAGGCAGGACATAACGTATAGATTGTTCGAGCAGGAACGAAATACTGCCGAACATTCATTACGCCGGGAGGATGAAAGTTATCGACAAGCTGAACGAGAGAGGGATACTGAAGCACACCGTATTCGTCGACAGGATATTTCGTACCGCTTTAATAAATACAAATTTTGTAATACGTGTCACAAAATTTCTAACGGAGGGAGAGTACCCACAATTTGTTTATCAAATGGTTTGCACTTCCCAGAGATTCCAAGACAACTTCAAGGAATGACCCCATTAGAAGAACGATTCGTGTCGCCACGAATTCCCTTTATGCGAATTGTTTCTCTAGGATACAACCGCCAATGTGCTGTAAGGGGTGCCGTTGTTAATGTACCAATTCAATTAGACAAAACAGTGAATGTACCTCCACGAAACTTTAATCAAACGGAAGTTGTTCAAGTTCATCTAAAGCGTAGGCTACAATATGAACAAAGTTTCATGACCGAAACCATACGACCAGCAAAAATTTACGAGGCAGCAAGATATCTCATAAATACAGAACTGTATACGAAACATAATATAGTTCTTTCCGCGGAATGGTTGAATAATGTTAGTTCTGCTGAAGAAATACCTTTCGTTTCCAACGTGGAAGACGCAGAGGTAGTCTCTCAATTAATAAATAATAATTTAGCACAGGATGATATTGAAGAAGTGAACCCACAAGAAACTTTATTAGATAATAATCCTGTAGAAAATATGCCATTGCAGCGTATTTCCGTGGCTCCCGGCGAAGGACAGCGGCCGTTAGATATGCTCTTGGACGAGGATTCTGAGGAACTTTCCTATCCTACAATATACTGCGGTATTAAAAGAAATTGTAGTGCTAGTATTGGAAAAATTATTAAGTCTGAGGTTCGACGTTACGACAGACGGTGTGCACGGGTTGACAAAATTTTGTATTCTTATAAAAAATTAGAGTTTTCCAGCATTAAAAGCAGCATTTCTACTTGCTTAAGGAAAAAGGTTGGAAATAGACAATTTACGGCGGCTGAGGTTTTGGATGATCAAGTTATCCACAATCTTGTTCAACATGACGACGGTTATCACATTTTGAAAGGCATACGATCTTCGCCAGCTCACTGGGAAGGAGAAAAGAGAAAAGTTTTAGCCAATTCTAGTGAAAATATTGGAAGGAAAAGACATTACTGAAATGGAAGCTATGTCCTACTCAACTCAAAAAAAGTATGATCTTATTCGTGCAGATCCAATAACATGTTCGAGATATTTTGATCAGAGAATTAGGCATTTGTTTAAATATTTCAAATCTGATGGCGGAATATTCCAGGAACATAATGTAATTAAATATTACTGGAGAATAGAATTTCAACAACGGGGTTCTCCTCATTTGCATGGAATATACTGGTTATATAATGCACCTCAAATAAATATTTCAGACCATACGACATTCGAGCCAGTAACAAGTTTCATTGATAGGTTTATTTCCACAGATTCGTCAACTACTGATGTGCACAATTTTATAAATGTTCAGCGTCACAACCACAGTAGATCATGCCAACGTGAAATTCGTGGACAACAATTTTGTCGTTTCCACATTCCGTATCCCCCAATGCCAAACACTGAAATACTTTTGCCGCTTTCTGAAGATATTGATTCAAATGAACTTCAGGTACACAAAGAAAATTTCGACAAAATCAATAGATTACTTAACGCCAATTTATCTAATGATGAAATAGACGAACTTCGAACGTTTGAACAATTCATATCCCACGAAAGAATTAACTTAAACAGAGACGCATATATTATGGCTATAAGATCATCAATTAAGAAGCCACAAATATTTTTAAAAAGAACATTCAAGGATAGAGCAATAAATGCATTCAATCCAAAAATTTTAGCTATGCAGAAATCGAATATGGACATTCAGTTCGTCTTGGATGCATATGCTTGCGTTGCGTACATTGTTAATTATATAAACAAATCCAATAGAGGTGTTTCAAGGCTGTTACAAGAAGCCATGGCAGAAATAAGAATAAGTTTATTAATGCTTCTGAAGTTTCAGCCCAAGAAGCATCCTATAACATTTTGGGCATGAATTTGTCACAATGCAGCAGCGCAGAAGTATACGTTAACACATTTCCTCCTGAAAAACGTGTACGAATAATAAAATCGAAGCAAGATTTACAAAATCTTGAAAGGGATTCGACTAATATCTTCAAAACAAATATTCTCGATCACTATATCCAACGACCGGACATTTTAGAAAATGTTTGTTTGGCATACTTCGCAGCTTATTATGTATTTTCTCGCAAGTTAAGATCTTGATGCACGCCTGAAACAGATATTTAAGAATACAAATCCATTTGGTGGTATTTCAATAATTGCCTTCGGTGATTTAAAACAACTTCCACCCGTTGGCGATCGATGGATTTTTAGTTCTAACTCTTCAAACCCTTATGGGCTTATTGTAGGTTCCCAGTTATGGGATCTTTTCAATTTTTATGAATTGACAGAAATAATGCGTCAAAGGGAAGATTTAAGTTTTGCATTAGCACTTAATAGAATGTCCAACGGTGAAATGACAAATGAAGACATTGATATTTTCAAATCAAGAATTGTACAGAGTATAAATGAAGTTCCACCAGATGCTATTCATTTGTTCATGTCCAACGATGAAGCCGAACATTATAATACACTAAAACTAAATCAATTGCCTACCGAAGCATTTACTTCTAAAGCATACGACATTGTCAAAAGCAACACTTTGCAACCTGAACAAAGAGCAAATATACTCAACAGTATCAAAAAGCTGAAAACATCTGAAACACAAGGTCTTCCTTTAGAACTTCGATTGAAGCAATCAGCTAAATATATGATAACCATCAATATCAACACAGCGGATGGTTTGGTTAATGGCGCTACTGGAGTTTTAATGGATATTGATTTTGAAAGAGGAACCTCAAACCCAAGAACTCTTTGGTTAATGTTTTCAGACGAAAATGTCGGAAGAGATGCACGTAGACGAAATCCCCATTCAAGAGAATCGCTTTGGACTCCTATTGAAATGTGTATTAGATCATTTCAATTCAAAAGAAATGATCAAATCTGCATTGATCGTCGCCAGTTCCCATTGGTTGTTGCAGAGGGTATCACAATTCACAAGAGTCAAGGCGCTACATACGAGAAAGTTGGAGTACACACTCGCAAAAATATGTCCAGAGCAGCTCTTTATGTCGCCTGCAGTAGAGCAACAAATGCATCAGGTTTGTACATCATTGGAACATTTAATCCTCCCAAACCTTTCCAGAATGGTGACCCAGTCAAATTAGAATTACAGAAGTTATCCAATACAAAAAGATTAAAATTGCAATATGATTTCCTAACTTCTAATGAAATCGGAATTAAAATTTTTTACCAAAATATTCAGAGTTTTCGAGCTCATAAAGACGATATTATTTCTGATTTCGCAATTATGAACAGCAATTTTATTTGTCTAGTTGAGACATGGACTTTACCCGAAGAAACATGTTGTATCCCGGGATTTGCAGAAATAAGTAGAATTGACTGTGTTGAAGAAGGCCTATGTAGGGATAGAAATAAAAGGGGGATTCTAATTTTTTCACGATCAGAAATAGCAAAAGACGTTAGAATCCTAATAAAAGAAGACCATACGCAAGGATCTAAAACAATGCAGTGTATTGCTATAAAGTATAAAGATATATGTTTAGTGGTCGTTTATAGGAATCCATCTTTTTCGGAAACTTCTTTTCGGCAAATTTTATGTGACACTATTGATGGACTTATACAACAATCTAATAACAAAATGTTGATCGTTGGAGACTTTAACATATGTAGACGAACCTCTCGGAATTTAGCGGAGGTAATGCTTACTGGAAAGGGGCTAATACCGCTTTTAAATAAAGATTGTAGTACAACTAAGCATGGAACTCACATAGATTGGGCATTTACTAATATAATGTCTGATCGGAGTATTTGCAAAAGTTATTGTACCATACATAGCCATCTATGATGGAATAGTTGTAGGACTTTAACACTAACCATACGGAGAAAATTAACATTCTATATATATGAACTTAAGTAAGTTTATTATATAAATTATCTACATAAAGATAATATATTATATAAATTATATATATATATATATATATATATAGATGTATACATATATTTTAATATAATTAAATTATAATGTTTACAACTTATATCATTCAAATAATTATCCATAGCATCGTATATATTTTTATGCTTGATCATAAATTAATGAATATGCGAACTGTGGCACTTTCCGATATGATTCAATATACTGAAATATATTGAAATGCATTTCAATAATAATGGATTATGTTAATTGGGCCATTTTATATAAACTAAAATGGTATTCCAAAGTTAACATATTCTACTCCCCTTAGGAATAAGCCTTGACGTGGCGGGGGAGCTGAGTACTTTCAAAACTGAAAGGAAACTAATTATTCCATTATATTTTAAAAGAAAAGAGGGTAAGAAAGCTTCAGCCCTACTCCCCCTAGGAATAAGCCGTGACGTGGCGGGGGAGCTGAGTACTTTCACAACTGAAAGGAAACCAATTATTCCATTAGAAGAAATGACCGTATAAAAGTTAAGCCCTAATCCCACATAGATCCTATACAACGGTAGTTTAGTAAATAGGCGGACCAATAATTAAAAAAAAATATTGTCTAGGCCCACATAACGTTCCCTCCAACCTTCTTTATTGTATGTTGTATATTTTTTTGTGCCTTTGTTACATTTATTATACCAAAACATTCGACGCAGTGTATTCTAGCTTTATTGGAAATAACAGTCAGTATAACTATGGTGGAGGGTATCCAAAGTTCGGCCCGGCCGAACTTAACGCTTTTTCACTTGTTATTTATTTAAATAGTTTTGCTGTCACACCCCTGCCTATTCGGTTCTGCGTTACGGATATTTGGTTGCTGTCGCAGTTGCTGTTGTGTCTGCTGACGTATGGATGGATACACAACTTCAACTACAAAAGTTGCCAACAACAAACAAACAGTAGTTAGCAGCAGCAGCAATTGTTGCGATTTAGCTGGTTTTAAGTGTTTTTGTCTGATTCGCTTCTGCTTCTGTTGTTGCCGTTTGTCTCTTCCGAACACAGTTGAAGTCTGCTCAACGTTTTTATTAATTCGGATCTCGTTTTTGGTGTCCACACACCGATGTAGTAGGCCTGTCTGTTTGTCTGCTTGCGTATCCGCCGCTACCATTGGAAAAGAAAAGCAACAGAATTGAGCAACATTTTCTACTGGGATCCCATAATTGTGCAGATTGTTGTCGTACAGTCAATTTAATGTAAAACTACAGATAATTTTTTCCAGTTGCTTTTTATACCTTAAATGGCAAAATAATTTAGTATTTGCTGTGTTACTGGATACCAGAGAAGCCAATTCCCATATTTATGGAGGGCTATTGGTATTTTCTGTAGAGATGCCCAAAGGCAAGCTTTTCATTGACAAAAAAAAGGGCGTTCTATTATTTGTAGAGTGGCCCAAAATAGAAAAAAATAATCTAAGACCACTTTTTTATAGGACATTGTTCGGCCAAACATCACCAGCATAGAAATATGTGGAGCACCTACGGCCACGATTTATATGAGAATAATGAAGATATATCGTAATTCCTTTACAGGGTAAGAAGGAATCCTTTTCTTTTGCTGCAATACAATGTCACCCACCATGTATCGAGGAAATGTAAACAAATTTGTTTCGAACAAAATGGTCGACATGAAGTGTTAAAAGGCTGAATATGTGGAAATTAGGAATAAGTAAATCGACTTTCGACTAATCAATTAATCGACTTTTTGTATTGAAAAGTCTAAAAGTCAAAGTCGACTTTTGATCTATGAGAAAATCGTGAAGTCGACTTTTCAAGATCTACTTTCGATTTTCTTCATAAATACTTGGTTTTTTATCACAAAGCTCAAATTGCCCACAAATTGCACTTTCCGGAACTTTACTTTATCTGTTCACAATAATTCATATAAAAAATCAAATTTTTAGTCGATTTTGCAGAAGTCAGTAAAAGCCGAAAATCGATTTTGAACAGTTTGACAAAATCAAAAGATCGAAAAGTCGACTTTTTAGTCAAAGGCGAAAATCGAAAAGTCTAAAAATCGACTTTTTCGTCAGAGTAAAAAATCGAAAAGTCCATAGTGGAAATTCGTAGTATAAGCGTACGAAACCTAAACCAACTTCCAATAAGAAAAGTGATATTAGTGCACTGGCGTGTGCTAAGGCTGGGATATTCGTAGATTAAGGGCATAGTTGGGCAGACGTGCACACCAGCGTTGATGCGTTCTCTTAACATTTTTTGATGTCAAAACAAAAATAAACCTTCATGAAATATTTTCCACAATTTTTTTAATGAGTTTATTTTTTGAACGTCCTAAGATGTTATTTATATTTTAAAAATATTGAATAAATTTAATTACGCAGAATAATTCTTGTTTTTATTTTCCCTTCACAATTTTTTAATATAAATTTTGCCCACCATTGTTTAAGGGTACGAAAAGTACTTGAAATGTAATAAGGACGAGTTTGGGACGTACTAAAAATAGCAAACAAATCCCAGACTAAACCGCTGCATTTTGCATGTGGTTCGGTATTGAAACGTCAGAGTACGAACCAGTAAGGAAAGTAGTAAAGTCGGTCTGGGCCGACTTAATGATACCCCTTCACCTCTTTGGTATATTCCACATATGGGAATTCTTAATGTTCTTTTAAAATTCCATTAAAAATTATTTGATTTGATCTTTATCAATAAATGAACCGACAAACATCAATCCATACACATGCCTTTCTGCAACCTATGCTAAATTTCAGTGGGACAAATTTGTGTGAATCGGTTTATAGTACACTTGATACACACATGGACACATTACACAAAAAAAAACGAAATCATTCTAGTCTCAATTGGATACGTTGTGCAAAATTTCGAGCCAATCGGACAAACATTAGGAGTTTTGTGCAATATGTGACAGGTAATATCTAAATCTGAACCAATGTTCAAGAAAATTAACACACATTATTCTAAACTTAAGTTAGTACGTTATGCCAAATTTCGTGCAAATCGAAAGGTATATAGGGACTTTGGTTCACCATTTACATTAAATCGGACAAAAATATATATCGGAGCTATATCTAAATCTGAACCGATTTCCACGAAACTTAGCACACGTCATTCCAGACTTAGTACAATACGCTGCGCTAAATTTCTTGCAAATCGAAAGATATTTAGGGACTTGGCGCACCATTTACCTTAAATCGGACGAAAATATATATGGGAGATATATCTCCCGATCTGAATCTATTTTCACGAAACTTAACACATATCATTCTAGACTTATTTTAGTACGGGAGATATATCTAAATCTGAACCGATTTTTCCCATAAGGCCAAATAAATGAGTTGTGCCAAATTTCATCCAAATCGGATGATAAATGCGACCTGTACTTTCTTTGAATGTGTGTGTAGCAGAAAGTGTTGAGCATCCCGCTAGAAATGAAAGTTCCAATTGATGGTATGTAACTAGTCCCAGCACTAGTTAAAACCCGTAAAAGTTACTAATTTGACCCTAAAGTAATCCAAGAGGAACCAATTGACTACATTTTTATCCTATAGTAAGCGAGAAGGAGTCACTTGGGATATTAAAGAAAGAGAAGAGAAAAATATTTAAACATTCTCTCCCAACAGTCACCACTTCTGATGTTATTTAGCTAGTCCCAGCACTAGTTATACCGTACCAGTTACAAATTTCATCCTAAAGTAATATCATACGAACCAATTGACTACCTTTTTATCCTGTAGTAAACGAGAAGGAGTCTCTTGCGATCTTAAAGAAAAAACACGGTTTTTGGTGGTGGGTCTGCATAAAAAATCCGTTATTCTTTATAAATGCAAGATGAATTTTGTTTGGAAATAACCACTATTTTTGTGATCGTTTTGAAGTGCGGTGGCATCAAATTGTGAAATATTAATGATGATTTTTTTTAACTCAAACGGAAGGATATGTATGTAAATACTTCTATATATAATTATATATAATTTATTTCCTATTGAATATATTTTATTGTCTTTTCATTACAGGTCAAGGTCATAACATCTATTATAAAACGTGAATGAATGACTCTGGTAAATTATGGAAAAGGGGATTACATTCTCTTAGTATTTTTTGCACGATCTTTTAGGTAAGGTAAGACATATATTTCTTGTTTTGTACTATAATATTATATCTTTGTTATTTATTTCCAGATACAATTTCATTAAAAAAAAATAAAAATTTAAATCAAATTAATAAATGAGTGTTTTAATTGCTAATTTTATCATAAAAACGGTACTGGACTAGTTCTTACTAAGGTAACTAGTCTTTGACTGTAAACCTATAACTAGTATAATACTACTCCTCGGGTAAGCGAAGGAGTTTCAATTGGTTAACTCCTATGACATCCCCATGTTAAAGTAAACAGTTAAATACATTGTTAAGGGGTGTAAAGTGGCACTAGTCACTGGAGAGCTAAGAATCGATGAGTTTCTGATGACGTACTAGTTCCTCTTGCTAGGGATATTTTTGTTACTGTTTTGAGCATTCACGAAAATTAGGGAATGATTGTTATCATTCGTGAGAGAATGTCAGAAATAATTTCAACCCCCATAAGAAGCGCAAGATCGTTGTTGTGTGCTCTCACTCGTTTGTTATGTGCGTGGGAACATTCGCTTGGAGAAGATTTTATCGCGATAAGTTCATTCTTGAAATGAGCCCAAAAAGAAAATCACGCCTTTTGAATCATTCGCGAGCCAATTTTGCGCAACCTAGAAAAAAGTATATATACAAAATAATTCAAAAAATGTTTATTGCATCAGGTAGTAAACCAAATTTCGAAACAGGTATAGATTTATTAAAAAATTAGTTTTTCAAAAATTTTGGAGGGGAAGATTAATTAAAAAGTATATATATTTTATATAAAATACACTCTGGGTGGTGAAACGTTTAAAATGCGGAAATCTTTAAAGCGTCGACTACTGGTACACTTATCCCATAAACATATGATTCGCTTTGAATAAAACTAGTATATAAATCCTCTTCCCAGAGCTCAGAAAGTTCTGTTAGAACTTTCAAATAACTATAAACATAGATAATTTTACAAATATTCCAGTTTTATGGACCTTAATTTTTGTAATTTTTTCTGGTCGTTCTCGAGGACACAACTATGACCCGAGCATCGACACGAAACCACATGGGGAATATGATTTAATTATATGAAATTTTCATTAGGCCCCTCCAATAAAACAAAGATTTGACATCTCTGCATAATGTCTGCATTACTTTTGCTCTACTTTTTTTGTTCAAGTGAACCGACGTTGATGATAATGATGATGGTGCTGTTGGCTACAACAGCTCCATAACCTATGGCATAGCAACACTATAGTAGCAAGTAGTTACTGGTATTTCACTCTATTCATGTACTCAGTGATGGTGGTAGTATTTCGATTTTTTGCTTCTTCTTGTGTTTTTTTGGCCACAGTAAGAGACAGTGGCTGGTGGAGAGACCGGTTTTACTGGATTCTATTTTTTCTGCTTTGGTGGTACTGCAACAAACATTCCCTTCAACAAACATTACAGCTACAACAGTGTGAAGACTGTTGTTGTTGAAACTGGCTGAATATCTGTTCGAATGGCTGGATGAAATGACGACGTCGACTACATATCTCCTAGGAGGCCCTTTGGTGTGAAAGAGGGAGCGAGCCAGAATTTATTATTTAGGTGGTATCTGCCTCTTCTTGCTGCTGACTCCTTTTAACAGACACAAAGAAAAGGCAAACAGCAAACTCTGTGTCGTGTCGTACAAAAGGAATGGAAATTCAACAGAGTGCCAACCAAACAGCCAGCCAGCCATACATCCAGTTCGGTAGTCAAGCAGGCAGCCAGGCAGGCCATGTAGCAAAAACCATAACCGTGTTGTGTTTTCCTCGCCGTGTCGTTGTCGTCGCCGTCATTGTGGTGTTGTAGTCCCGGTGTATGCGTATAAAGTACAACAGACGGTTGGACTTCTTGTACATTGCGAACACAACAATAACAACATTGGCTGGTAAGTTAACACGCACGCTAAGGATACACTCGTGACTCGTGCAAAGGCAACGGCATTCCAGCAGATTGTGGCCCAACCACCTCTAGTCAGTGCCTTCACATCAACGGCTGTTATGATTTTGAGAGCCTGGTATTTGGTGGCACAAAACAACAACAGTTCCGCCCTTTGCAACAGAAATTCTTGGGCAACATTGCCGCCACCACCACGCCAAGACGTCCAAGGTGTCCCATCCAACCACCAAAATCCTTCAGCGCTAGACTGTCGTATTATTTAGCGTAAAAACATCTGCATTGCCAGCGAAAAAGGATGCCTAGAACTGGATGGACTGGCTGGCTGGCTAAGTGGATGCCGGTTGGTTGGAAAAGTGCCATTAGATGCGCTTCCGCGCCTCGTGGAAATTGTTAGAAAACATGTTGCAAGTGATTAGAAGCTGTTGCTAAAATTGCTGTTCGTCTAGCATAGGAAAATAGTAAATGTTGCTTTTACTTTTTTCTGCTGTTGACGACATCGACAGCAGCAGCAACAGCAGTCGATGAGGTGTCGTGAACAGTCGCACACACACACATCGCTTCTACAACATACAACAAAATGTTGCATGCTTGTCGAAAGCTACTGAAAAATGAGGTATTGCTTCAGTTTTCTTGTTCTGTTCGAAGGAATTGGTTTATCAAGGTGTGTTATGTGCGGGAAACCAGGGAGGATTACTGTTGCAGGCTGGTGCCAAGGTTCCTCCTTTTGCCATCATTAAGTTGTGCGTGTATTTATTGTTCCTATACTGAGAATGTGTCATACCTATACACATATATGTATCTCTGTATGGGTATGCGTACCCGAAGCTTATTTTGTTAGCCTTACGTGCCGTTCTGCCCTGCATATGTGTAATTCTACTTCAGCACATCTGTTGGAAGTTTTGGTTCAGATGGCCAGCCTCTTATTCAGGGGTGTAATAATTTTGGGAATATTGGACTGGGCTGTATAGAGACTTCGGGCCAATTAGGCTGTATGGAGACCTCGGTTCTTTATACAGACCAATTGGCTGTATGGAGACCTCGGTTCTTTATACAGACCAATTGGGCTGTATGGAGACCTCGGGTCTTTATACAGACCAATTGGGCTGTATGGAGACCTCGATTCTTTATACAGACCAATTGGGCTGTATGGAGACCTCGGGTCTTTATACAGACCAATTGGGCTGTATGGAGACCTCGGGTCTTTATACAGACCAATTGGGCTGTATGGAGACCTCGGGTCTTTATACAGACCGATTGGGCTGTATGGAGACCCGAGGTATGGAGACCTCGGGTCTTTATACAGACCAATTGGGCTGTATGGAGACCTCGGGTCTTTATACAGACCAATTGGGCTGTATGGAGACCTCGGGTCTTTATACAGACCAATTGGGCTGTATGGAGACCTCGGGTCTTTATACAGACCAATTGGGCTGTATGGAGACCTCGGGTCTTTATACAGACCAATTGGGTTGTATGGAGACATCGGGTCTTTATACAGACCAATTGGGCTGTATGGAGACCTCGGGTCTTTATACAGACCGATTGGGCTGTATGGAGACCTCGGGTCTTTATGCAGACTAATTGGGCTGTATGGAGACCTCAGGTTTTTATATAGACCAATTGGACTGTTTAAAGACCACAGGTCTTTATATAGACCAACTGGACTGCCTAGAGACCACAGGTCTTTATATAGACCCATTGGGCTGTATAGAGACCACAGGTCTTTATATAGACCAATTGGTCGATATAGAGACCTCGCGTCTTTATATTGATCGATATACATTCCCTTGGTGACCAATTTGTTATTTATAAGTTTAAAGACCACATTTGCATGCCATCCTCATATCCACTACATTTGCACTTACATTCATCGACGTACTACATACTTCAGCTATCTGTCTGGTCCAATACAAAACTTACACACATATGGACCTTCAACATATTACATACCCCGGTATGTGTAACTCATGCAATGCCAGAATATTTCATTCTCAACATGCAGCTGGTGGTGGTCGGGTTTTCATCGACTGCCACATTTTAAAATGTATGACTGCCTGGCCCGTTTCGAATGTGTCCATCCATTCCACCCGTCCAACTATTCCTTCAATAAATGTCTGCAACTTGTTTTGTTTGTATTCCGTTTTTGCAATGTGTGCTGAGAGTTGGAAGGCATCCCCGATGCCGCTTTCAATGCAATGCAACAAAGTAGAAATGCAGCAGCAACATGGACAGCAGGCATACCGAACTGAGTGAGAGGGAGAGCGTAGCACCGTAAAATTTTTATTTGGTTCGACTTGAAAGACGGAAAAAGTATTTTTTATTGAATTTTTATTTAGGAATTTTCATAAATTGATAATGTCATTAATTTGCAATAACAAGAAGCGAGTAACGAGCTACAACAAATGAACTAGGAAGGCAGCACGAGCAGCATTACACACATGTCGATCGGAAAGTGTAAACAGGTGCAGAAACAATTCTGTCGTCATTTAATATAATTAATGGGTTTTGTCACGTTCGGAAGACACCAGCGTCAACAATTTTACGTCCATAGTTTGTTTTTTTTTTAGTTTTTGTAAAATCTTAAAGTGACAAAATGTAAAAGGTGGTTCTGCAATATGCTTCGATATGAGTACGACATGTGTAAATGGTTGGATGAATTAATATCTGAAATTATATTTCAGAAATAAGACACGTGGCATTAACAAATGGTACTACTCTATCTGAAAAAATTTTACTTATACAAAATACAGGATGAATTCTGTGTCACTAAGTTTTGTGGCAAGTTCTAGAGTTAAAATGAAACGGATATTGCCAGATGGAATTAGCTCTTAGAGAAATATAAGTGAATATTTCTATGGCTATACTTGATTTTGTTCCCAAAGTACTAAAATGGCGCCCAACAGCTATATTAGAAACTATAGCAAATTTTCGATGAGTTTAATGTGAAATCAATCGGAACTTTTATATGGGAGTTATGCTATGGTAAATTGTAAATATAAATCTTTAGACAATCAGAAAGGAAAGTGGGGCTAGGACACTGAACATGTCGAAGTCCTCAAAGCACAAAACGGGTGTATATTTATGTATAGTGGAGCTATGCCAAAATGAAGAATGAGGACCCAAAATATAAATATAGAGCAAATACGGTTTGAAAAACTTAGCCAAAATACCGAAATTTGGGAGGTACAGTTATATGGGTGCTCCCTTAAAAATTAAACCAATATTGATAATATTTGGTAGAACAATTTGCTACACAATGAGTATGAATTGCAGTCAATCGTGTTGAAAATCATTAAATACTGAATAATAGGGATTTATAATGGCCAATACTAAAACTTGGACCGATAAATGTAATTTTCAATAACTCGAAGTACTAGAAATATATGGGCAAATTTTCAAATCTCTATACATCGGTCGAAAGACTGGTAAATATTTCGAGCTTTTGCAAACGGAATGTCAAATTTAAATTAGAAGAATTTCACTATAATGTTACGTATTATTTTAATACTATTTATTACAACTAAAAAAATTGAAATCATATTGAAATTTGGAATTTATTAAAATTTAAGTCTGCTGCAATATTCTGGACAAAACGTTGAAGGACAAAACGTCTTCAAATCATCCGTATAATTCTTATGTACAAACTATGTCATGTCATCCCTAATTTTTTAACGATTCATCAACGTCCAGGCGAAACGTCTGATTCTAGAATCTTGAAGATTTGGGTGGAGGTCACTCTTAAGACTCCGTTTTTGGAAATTCTAGTAGGAACGTACGAAAAGTACTAAATATGGTGATATTTTGTATTTGGCGAACCGGTAGAGAATTGGAAATTCAAACTAAAAATCCCCTAATCGTACTAAATTTGTTACAATTTCGTAGCATGTGAATGGATAGAGGTAAAAACTTGAAATTTGGTTGAGATGTAAGGATATGTTTCTGGAAGTGTGCACTCATGTATACGAAAAGTACTAAACAGTACTATATTTGGGACAATTTGATTTTGGAGGAACCAATACAGCTGGAATCCTGAAATTTTATTAAGATTACTATTGGAGTGTAGGATTGGTGTAGGTAAAAAGTTTTAAAAAATTCGTACTCACGTATACTAAATGGTACTAAATTTGGTACAATTCAGATTTGGGTGCACCAAATTTTGGCGTGTAAGACTGGGATATGTAAATTAAATAAAATTTATATTTTAGATCTCAATATTTAAGACAGATCATTTTTGCCTCATATGTTGGTCGGCGTTTTGGTATAGTACCTAGCCTCATTTTTCTTTTAATCTCAGAGTTCCTATATAAAATTATCGATTTTTAATGTCCTAATTATGGTGGAGGGTAAAGAAATATTTGTAACCTTTTGATGCTCCAGCCCATTCACCACTTCCGAGGAAGGCGAATGTCCTCGTTAATGAAGATTTGTTAACTGACTTCGATGTTGAATTGAGGATAATGCCACTTGACTTTGTCCTCTATTTTAGAGCATAGAGCATCTGTCAAAGTTTGGAGTAACTCTTCCTGCTGCGGTTGTCATCTTCGACGGATTCCGTCACAACGAACGCATACCCGATCAGATCAGTAGACAAACGGATGTTAGAGACTGTCCGTAGTTTGGGTATGGAGACTGTTACGCCCTTTCTCTACTGTCACTATTTTGCTCCTTTAATCAACATGGATAATTAAGAATAACGCCAGCATCCAACAGTGCTCCCAAACGATGATCATATCTATATGCCTTCAGGTCTCTGTAGGTTCCCACAAACTTCGCCGCATTGTTGGATTATAAAAACAAGTAAGCCGAGCAGTATGGTCGAACGGGGCCCTACACAATTACCAGCGAACTCTAATTTTATAAAGTTTACAAAAAACAATAGCGGTATTCTTTGGCCAGAACCCGTCCTACATACAAAATTTGGTGGCGATTGGTCCATAACTGTGGACTGTATCGTGTTTACAATTTATAACGGAAAGACAGACGGACACACATGTCTAGATCAACTTAGCTAGTCGGAATATGACGATCGGTATACTAAAAGGTGGGTCAAATATTCCGCGGTGTTACAAACTTTTGGACCACACAAAGCTTTAGTGGCCTTACAACATTGTTGTGTAGGGTATAATAACGAACGTATTGAAGACAAAGAAGTAAAGCTAGAATTCTAATAGGTCAATACATACAAAATATTGAACTACGGGGTACCGGGTGGATGTAGAACTCTGGTAATGTGTGCTAGGAGAATGCGAAGTACTACAATTTGTATCGTTTGTGTGAGCAATAGCAATGCACACATATTGTTATTTTTGGCAGGCAAATTTGCTACCAAATGAGAACCCAAAATAATAAATTACAGTCAATTCGGTTGAAATGGATATTATTATAAAATAACAAACAAACAAATTAATATTTATAAATGAATTGTAACCGAAATGAGCATTTTAAGCTAACAAACGTGTAATCTATCATATTGGGAACATAATATCTAGAAACCTCCACGCAGAATATTTGGTTCGGACATCTTGATAGCAATTTTGCTTTTCAGGTTCTATGTGAATATTATTCTTTTACTTGGGTCAATAAATATTTCAAATAAATTAAACAATTGCGAAATTATTTTCCATTTCTAATAAAATCAACACAAATTGTGAATAATATAACAAATCAACTATAAATATGTAAATAAATAAAAATGAACGAACATCCATCCCTACATACAAAATCGGAAAGAAAGTGCTGTTTACAACAAATAAATATACATATCTAAACAACTGTAGTTAGGGCGGTGAACGAGAATGAACGAACGGACAACAACAATACAATATTCACACACATATATTATCATGAAAAAAAAATAGCAACTCAATTTGCAAAATACAAATACAGAATATTTATGCGTCATAACATGAAATTTCTCTTAAAATAAGCGATGAAGAGAAATCTAATGTTATTAAAGAGAATGTGCGGAAATATTTAACAGTCTGTTACAATAACATAGCAATATACAGTGTTTGTGTCCAAAGAACATTAACCAGCCATAGAACAGAATACAGTTCTTAACATTTTAATATAGACAATTTGATAGCCAACCGTTATGTGCCTCTTTAGCTCAGTGGCAGAGCACTGGTCTTGTAAACCAGGGGTCGTGAGTTCAATCCTCACAGGAGGCAAATCACCAAAATCTGGAAACTCTAATTTTGTTCAAAGTTCTTTTGAATTTAATTGTGCAGAATGTGATTATTTTCAGAATTTAAGACAGGTTTGAATTACTAAGTATCAACTACGTTAATTAATGGACTTGAAAAGATTTTATTTTAAAAATTCCAACATTTTTATAAAAGTCGTGTAATTTTTATAAATATATAAATTCTTATTTTTAGAACAATTGAACTGTTGTCTGAGTATCGGAGTTTTAATCTGTGCCCAACGGGTTCAAAGCCTCTTTAGCTCAGTGGCAGAGCACTGGTCTTGTAAACCAGGGGTCGTGAGTTCAATCCTCACAGGAGGCAATACATGACTTTTTTGGTTGAAAATTTCGAATTGAAATGAAATTTCTGGAACAAGTAATAAATCTTATGATTTCACGAAGAAATTATTGACGATGACGAAAAGTTTTAATTTGAATGTGGATAATCATTACAATAAACTTTCTCCAATGATCAGTGATATGCACAGGTAATAAAAAACTGTCATAGTTAGATCTCTTCACCGTTTTTTATTGCCAGTAATCACTCATGATTGAAAAAAGGTTCAGTTCATCGGAAAATTTCGAAATGCAATTGAGAAATTGTAAAAATGTTCAGATCGAGATATAATTGAACATTGCCTTTTAGTCACAGACAAGTTTCGAAATTTTTGATACTAGAGACGTTGTATACTTTTTATATTGTATAAAAAGGTGCTTTGTTTATAATAACATGTTCATGGAAAATTAGGATATAATATGCAATTATTATTTTAATGAGTAAATATGGAACAATAATTAAAACAAATAACAACGAAGTTAAGTTCGACCGGTTGAAATTTTTATATTCTCCACCATGAAGTTAGCATTCAAACTGTCTAAAAATTCTCGGGAATCCACTACATTTTCCACTAAGAATGCGGTATGTCACATTACAGGCTCTCCGGTTAAAAATGCGTCTCGGACCATGGAAATACAAACAATTGAGCGGACATTGAAAATTTTTTGTAAATGTGTTAGTTATCTCCGATGATCCCGGTAAGCCAAATTGCACCCACTTATTTGTAAAATCTGACCATGTTATTAAAAAGGGTTGATGAAATAAAATAAAAACACAGTTAAGTTCGCTCGGTCGAACTTTTTATGTAATCCACCATGAAGTTAGCATTCAAACTGCCTAAAAATTGTTGGGGAAATGCGGAAACTGGGGTAGGACCATTACATCCACGACGTAGCCAAATTACAGCCAGATTACTAAAACCATGTTACAAAAAACGTTATATTCATCGTATCGTAAGTTTGTATGTAAAACATTCTCATTTTTCCTGTTAATAATGGAAATCATCCCAATGGAAACGTCCAGAAGAATCATAATGGATTATCGCCACAAAGTCGTACGGTCAATATGACACAGGCATTGCTTGGATGTTCGGTATTGCAAATGGTCCATGTTATGGTGTAGCTCTCATATAACAGTAACCCCCAATATTCGGTATTTTGCGGATTTTGAACACGTATTTCAACCGAATTGGCTTTAATTTGACATTTTAGGTTGTCATTGTATAACACATCTCCGTACCAAAAATTATTAGTATTGACTTATGTTTCAGGGTTGCTCCCATTTAACTAGACTTCCTTAATTAATTGCAAATTTCCAATGTCTGTTTTCTTAGTATGAGTAGTATACATCATTTCTTAAGTGAAATTTGCCATTAGAACACCGCCTAAAAGCGAGCTTGCCGGCTACAGGTTTGGACATTCTGTCCAAACTCTACATTTTGGAACTTCATCATATATTCGTCAACGACAAATAGCCCTATTCGAATACGTTCTTAATGTTCTTATTTGCTTTTTACATTCCAGCAATGACTGTCTTCTATTAATACAAGTGTTTTATGTTGACCCCATTTTAAGCAAACATTGTAGAAAGGTATCAGAATAACTATATAACCCCTAAGATCAAATTGGATAACAAGCACGACTTGACATAGCCTCTTTAGCTCAGTGGCAGAGCACTGGTCTTGTAAACCAGGGGTCGTGAGTTCAATCCTCACAGGAGGCAATCGAATTTAGCATTTTGTATGTTTCCCGGCCTTTGTATCTCCTCCAGTAAAACAAGGGATGGTAATTGCTATAATATGGAATTTACATTATAACTTTTTACCAAGTTAACTACTTTATTAGGTTTCATTTAGCATACATTCAAATGAATTGGCAATTTGAAACCACTAGGTTAACGAAATCCAGTACAATTTCCATGATTTTTCTTTTTTATTGTCTCAAAATGGAATTTAGTTAAAATCCATAAGTTGTACGTAATTTATCAAATTTGACTGTACTGTTTTTCTTACTTACTACTTTAAATTACCTATTTACTATGAACAAAAAAATAAATATAATTTAAAAAAGTTATAAAAAATCGAATACGAAAATGGTGATATGCCTCCTGTGAGGATTGAACTCACGACCCCTGGTTTACAAGACCAGTGCTCTGCCACTGAGCTAAAGAGGCCTTGATGGAGCCGTTGATGTGTAATATGAAGCTGGCAGTCTTGCATTTTATTATTATTTTTTTTTGCAAAAACTTATTATTTTATGATGGGGTTTGTTTACTACTCATTAAAATTTATCTCATGGCATAATTTTTTCTAGAAACACTTGAAAAATTTTACTTTTTCGTTTATATACTGGTATCTTCATATTGAAATAATAATTAAACTTCACGAAATTTTATTTCGTTTTTACAACGTATACAAATTTCAAAACACTTTGTCCTTTTTGTTGAATTTTTAATTCGCAAATCGGACTTCAAGTTGAAGCTTAGATGATAAAGAGCCTCTTTAGCTCAGTGGTAGAGCACTGGTCTCGTAAACCAGGGGTCGTGAGTTCAAACCTCACAGGAGGCAAGGATAATTTTTGTATTTAAAGGAATGGTTAAATGCTAGATGGGGAAAGTTTTTGAAAAAAAACACCCCCAAAAGTGATCTTCTTTTCGTCCTTAGAATGGTTGGAATCATTTTAAGCCACATGTTTGTTTATGAAAAATATGAACAATATAAATGTCGGGTTAAGTTATTTCATTCGTTGTTTGCGAAAGTTTAGAAAAAAATGAACGGTCTGTTTATCAGGCCCATAATTTTTCAAACTGTATTACAAATTTAGTTACTTTGAAGAAAATGAGAATCTCGGCCTGACTCCCTCGTTAATATAAATTTCCTAGAAATCCACAATGGCTACATAACTTGAGGCATGCGTCAATAGGTTGTGTTGTTCTTATTGTTTATATACATATTTCATTGTACAAATATACCGATTTTAAGATAACAAACTGATGTTATCTTTGAAATAGGCTATTGATAAAAAACAAATTGTTTCAGATAAAATACTACACAGAATCTATTTTAAACTACTTTCATCACAATTATGTTTTAAAATCGGGGCTTCTTTCTTTTTTACCTGCCCAAAACACTGAGTTTGAGAGTAGAGTTTCAAATTTAACATTTGTTGCCAAGAAAAGGCGTGACAACGCCTCTTTAGCTCAGTGGCAGAGCACTGGTCTTGTAAACCAGGGGTCGTGAGTTCAATCCTCACAGGAGGCAAATCATCAAAGTCTCTATTTTTAGACAATTAAATTTGTAAAATAATTTTCAAAAGTTCCAGAATGTTCTAGTACTTTCTTCTTTATCCATCTATGGATAAGTAATTACGGAAGACATTATGGAATGTGATGAATCATGCATGAGAAAACACAATACAATGTTTGTCCATATTTCGCAAATTGGGAATTTTTGAATAACTAATAAATTTAAGAACATAAATTATTCAATATCATCGCGTCACTGTTTTGAAATTATGTATGAACACCGGCCAGATCCAAAGCCCCTTTAGCTCAGTGGTAGAGCACTGGTCTCGTAAACCAGGGGTCGTGAGTTCAAACCTCACAGGGGGCAATCTCAAAACTAACTTTTTACTAAAGTGGAGTCCCGAATGGGAAATTTTAATAATACAGTGAACCCAGTGAACCCAATCCGGCTTACCAAGTTGTTCCGTTTTATCAAGCTCTTTGGTTTAAATTATTATTAATTTCGTGATATATATAAAAAATTAAAAATATGAACTTTAAATAAAATAAGTACTGAAATTTGCTAAGATTTTAAAAAGAAACTCATAAAAAATGTATCTTCACAATCCGGATTTTAGTGTCAAACAATCCGGATTAGAATCAAACAATGCGGATTATATAATTGTGAAATGCAGTCCGGGGTTTACCGTATAATCCGGATTAGCGATGTCTGGATTATCGAGATTTTACTGCATGTAATAAACTATGAAAATTACAACTTAAATTTTACAACTTTCTTATCTATGATTAGAATACAATAATAACAGTAGCTTACAAATACAGTTTTATTGAGTTTACTGTTGGCCAGAATATTTCTACATCAGTTCAAATGTTGTTTATTTTCCCATAGATATTTGATATGTTTTATGTTAATGTTCTAAGCGTGGCTTAAATCCTCAATTCCAACATGTTAATGTTATTTATTAACAACTTATTTATGGAATAATGAAAACCGAGCTCCATAAGCCTCTTTAGCTCAGTGGCAGAGCACTGGTCTTGTAAACCAGGGGTCGTGAGTTCAATCCTCACAGGAGGCAACATCTGAAGGTAATTTTTATAATTCAGATATATTTTCTTGTGAAATGTATACGAATAGTATTAGCCACATTTTATAAAATAATTGCTGCTGTTTCAAGAAGCTATAAGTTGACTATGTTTTAAAAAAGTGTATACTTCAAAATGTAAATATTTACATTTGTATCTGCACCTTTGCGGGTAGTATCATAATACATCTTGATATATGCCTAATATAGCATAGCGTAGAGTTTTTCAATGTTGGCCATATAAGTCTGATGAACCGTTATCAACAGACAGCTTTGAATAAAAAACAGATTCGAATGGTACAGAAATACCTAGAATATCCAGAGATCAACAAATATATATAACACAAGTTAAAACGATACAAAATTCGGCCCGGGCGAACATTTTATACACTCCATACATGACATTCAAAATATGTAAAATTAATAAGAAGAAAACTCGTGTTATGATAGGACCTGGAATATACCGATAAAATTTGAAAAAAATATAAAATTGACAAAGAATTTTATTGCGATCAAGAATGTATATACGTTATGGGGTCTTCGTTGAAGTTTTCGAGGTGTTGCAAATGGAATGACAAATTTAATATACCCTCAACCTCATGGTGGTATAAACAAACCAAAATGCAAGAAAACCAGTATATTTTTGCAGTGTGTGAGGAAATATCAATTTATAATGACATACATATGTAATATCAAATCAATTGTTTGAGTTGAACAAAATATATTTTAATTTAAAAAGAATATTAAAAAAATGATTATTTATATAGAGGTATGTCTGTAGTAAAGAGCTAAGATCTTGCTGATCAACTCAAATTCTTTCATATTTGACCGAATGTAAAGAACATAGAGGAAGTGATGCAAATGTGATATAGGTTGGTAATGTGGTATAGACACTTTTTTGTGAACTGAAAATTTTAGAATAACTGAAACATATTGTATACTTTCAAAAAAATAAGATAGCTATGATCTGTTTAATATATTAAACTCACGTTGATAATCAGTGGCAAACATTAAATTTTTCATGAAATTGACTTTTTTTTTTGGTTGAAGTTTAAACATAAATTTTTGTTTTACAGATGTATTTTAATCGGTATTACTAAAGCATTAAAATAATTACTAAGTACTAAAAATCAAATAATATGCGCGATTGCACCACATTTTCACCAATTTAGGAATAGAAACTACACATTTCTTCAGTAAACACAAGTGCAGGTAATGTGGTATACCTTGAGTCTGTATGAAATAAAGCCAGCACAAGACAAAATCTCATTACTATTTGAAACATTTTTCCTCTACGAGAGCCTACCATGAATCACAAGGATGAAAAAGAAAGGCTATGAGTTTTAACAACTTCTCCATACAAAAATTAAATATTTTCATGTATAGACATTATTATATAATAAAAAATTAAAGTTCCACTCAACGTATCCGTTAAAAATCTTAACGGACATAAATCTCGAGCTAATTCGCATTCATTAAAAACAATCAATTATATAAGATATCAATTGGAAGTGAAAATTATTCTATACCACATTAACATCATGTGGTATACCACATTACCTGCAATTTTTTTTGAAATCACTTTTAATGGAATTTCAAATATTTTCTCAAATATCTCTTAAATTTTTAGAATAATATTATTTTCAAATTGATACATTGGAAAGACAACACATGTAGCATGTTAAGTGTAAAATTTTAATTTAATCGGATAAAAAGTAAAAATTTGGCAATCTAAAAACAAATGGGTATACCACATTTGCATCACCTCCTATATGTAGTCGCCCAGTAGAACACTACCTTTGTAATATTATACTCGGAGAGCATTTATCATTCATAGCAACAGAGGAAAAGCAACAGCCTAGAGAAATACAAATGGTCATAGAACAGCTAAGATAAATTCCTATTTGGCACGACTCGATACCTAATACATATCCAGCATTTGGACTAGAACACTATATGAGCGCAACCAATACAGGTTGCAAACTTCCTGAATTTCAATATAGAGAATCCAGACGCTGACAAAATATAACAATTTCCTTATTTATTTTGTATATATTACATTATAACTTATAGTAATGTAAACGTACTATAAGTTATAATGTAATATATACAAAATACAATAAGGAAATTGTTATATGTTGTCTGCGTCTGGCTTCTCCATATTTAAATTCAGGATTTCGTTAAACATTTCAAATCAATCCTTATAACGTAGGTTAACCGGGTAAAAGTTGTAATGTAAATGCCGTTTTATATTCGACTTAAATTAAACCCACTATAATCAAAGTTAAGTAAATGGCAAGAAAGTCCTTTAATTTTGTTGTTAAAAAAACAAGTTTCTCACCAAAAAACACATAACACACACATATGTTTCTTTGAATACCCATTTCCATTTTGGCTATGACTATTTCAAGTGTCATCGTGTAACAGAAGAAACAATGAAATTTAATTAAATGAAAGGTTTTCCATTTTGTTGTTAATTAGTGCCAAATAAACGGTGGCCATATCCAATAGAGCGACCTTCTCACAGAAACACAGACTTGAATTCTCTACAACCAAAGCAAATGAAGTGAAACGCAAAAAGAAACCCTATTTTTGCAACCCCTTTGTAAAAAAAAAAACACTCACCCATCCATCACCCTATCTCCTTCTCCTTCACATAACTCAAAAAGATAAAAAAATATATTTATTGCCCACCAATAGAGGATTGTATGAATGGTTTGGGGTTTTCAGGACAAGAAAACATTGTCTAAAATAACATATATGTTATATAAGTCTAGTCCTCAATGATGCCACTCAGGCATTCGCATTCACTCGTTTTCTCTTATATAAAAAATACGTAATACGAAGGGTTTCGAGAAAAATGCATAACGACTGAATATTTATTTTAAAAACCATATATGTGCACATACCACAGGATGGAGGGAATGTGTGATTTTTATATTCGGAGAAAGAGAAAGGATGAGAGAGAGTGATAAGGGACAAAAGCCACTCATTTTGGTATTTAACGGTTTCATGGATGACTTGATGAGTAAACAAAGACTGGTAAAACATTTTATAAATAAATATGTAATGAATGTGTTGACCGGTGAATTTTTATGTTAATAAGGATATTAACAGGGATTTGTATTCGAAAGTGATTTGGTTAAACTGGAGGCAAATTCTGTGCCGAAACGGCTGTTATAAAAATGACCCACAATTGTTGAAAAATGATATTATTTTATTATGAGTAAATTAAAAATGGACTAGATGCGGTTCAGAGTTCTAGAAACTTTCATAAAAACTCTCGTTGAAGCGATATGTACATAGCTACTAGGTAGGACCCGCTTTTTAGGTTTTTGAGAATTTCGAACACATTTTGTTTGTAATTTAATATTTCGTGTTATCTTTGGGTACCTAATATTTCTACCTTATCAATATTCGTCCACTTTTTAGGGTAGCCCTCATATTAAAAGAAAAAATATTAATGAATATTTTCATCATTTCATTCATAGTTAAATGTTTCCATATCGTACATTTACCTCACTTTGAATACAAGTAAAAATTCTTATAAGCATGAGAAAACCACTATTTTTTTCAAAAAATTTAATAATTTCATTAATATCATAACCGTTTTACTATTTCGCTCTACTTTACCATTATTTGCGCTCATTTTTCCTTTCTCTCTTTTTTGGCACAAAACAAATGTATTTCACCCATGAAAAAAAAAACACCACAACCACCGTTTATTGTTCGGCTGTGTTCAGTCATCCGCTCTCCATATACTCGTTGTTTCCGCCAACTCTCCACTGACTCGATTGTTGCTAGTTTCGCATTCCATTGTTTCTTTATTTCAGACACTCTTAACGACCTTTGCATTGGTATTAGAAAATTCGCATATGTATTTTCCAAATTATTTCGATATAAATGCTAAATACAATATCTCAGACAAGTGCTGATACGAACAACAAGTCCAACAGAATTTTTAACATTGTATATGATTGTTATATTGAAGAGGAATAGAACATGTAAGTTAATAAGAAGAAACACGATAACAAAGAAGAAGAAAACATAAAATCAAAATAAAACCAGTAAGGGAAGTAGTGAAGTCGGACTGGGCCGACTATATGATACCTTCACCACTTTGGGTATATTCTACATGAAATTAAACGACAGATATTTAGGGACTTTGGCACACCATTTGCCTTAATTCAGACGAAAATATATATGGGAGCTATATTTAAATCTGAACCGATATTCACGAAACTTTACACACATCATTCTAGACTTCATTTAGTGCGGTGTACCAAATTTCGTGCAAATAGAAAAATATATAGGGACTTTGGTTCACCATTTAAATTAATTCGGACGAAAATATATATGGGAGCTATATCTAAATCTGAACCGATTTCCACGAAACTTAGCACACATCATTATGGACTCAATTCAGTACGCTATGCCAAATTTTGTGCATATCGAAAGATATTTAGGGACTTTGGCGCACCATTTACCTTAAATCGCACGAAAATATATATGGGAGCTAGGGAGTCTAAATCTGAACCGATATTCACGAAACTTAACACCAGGGTGCGAAGAATGATTAAAATACGCTCTTTCTCACGCGAGAATTCGAATGTTTTCAATTTATCGCGAATGATAAAGCTACAATGAATGCACAAGCATTTGCATTCTCTCGCGAATGTTCGCATTGTACGAAAAATTCACGAACGATCAAATTTCGCTGCAAGCGTCGTCGATTCATTCTTTCGCGAGCATTTGTTCCTGAAGAATATTCTTTTGGAAAACTCGAAAAATGGATGTTTGAGAATTCTCGCGAGCACTGTTAAAAACACAACAAACAAAAATATCATAAAAACACACACAAACAACGAATGGATGTGTGTGTAGCAGAAAGTGTGTGGAATAACAAAACACATGTCCAACAACTATTGAGTTCTCGAACATTTGTTGTTGCCGTTTTGAGCATTCGCGAGAATTCGGGAATGTTTGTTTTCATTCGTGAGAGAATGTTAGAAAGAATTTCAACCACCAAACGAAACGAACGAACGTTGTTGTGTGCTCTCACTCGTTTGTTATGTGTGTGCGAACATTCTTTGGCGAATGTTCGTATTTTGAATCATTCGCGAGCGAATACTTAGACTTAATTTAGTGCGCTGTACTAAATTTCGAACAAATCGAAAGATATATAGGGACTTTGGTTCACCATTTATATTAAATCGGACGAAAATATATATGGGAGCTATATCTAAATCTGAACCGATTTTCACGAAACTTTACGTACGTCATTCTAGGCCTAATTTAGATAGCTATGACAAATTTCGTAGAATGAAAAAGCACATCTTGTGATAATGCGCTATTGATTCCAGTTCAATAAATTAAGAACGAAAATGACACAACCCCAAAATATTGTATTTGTCTCCCAAAGTTAATATTCACAAAAATGCAATTTCGGTTAATAGTGTAAGGCATAATTTTTTAGTAGGAATTTTATCGATTTCTGTGTTAAAAAAAAAAATGTTGTCTGAAAATCAATGTGGCTGACTACGTTTTTTGAAATTGAAATACCGGTCTCTTTCAAAGTATTAGGGCTGTTTTCCGGGAGCAAGGATATTATTCGCTCTGATATTACGTGATGAACACCCGGTTAAAATAGTAAGTACATCTTTTCTAATATCTCATAAGGTCTCTCTAGAACTCGAGACTTAAAAGGTTGTCCAAATGTATATGAAACCTCATCGACCTTGTGATCTCTTTGATCTTCGCGGTTCGAACGACAAAAGCTCATAATCTGTAG
>NW_026880317.1:0-31447 GCF_032173495.1 Musca vetustissima
CACCATTTAC
Organism: Musca vetustissima; assembly: GCF_032173495.1. NCBI lineage: Eukaryota > Metazoa > Arthropoda > Insecta > Diptera > Muscidae > Musca > Musca vetustissima. The sequence goes on from NW_026880317.1 coordinate 11, forward strand.
ACAAAATCGGACGAAACTATATATGGGAGCTATGTCTAAATCTGAACCGATTTTCACGAACACACGTCATTCTAGACTCAATTGAGTACACCGTGCCAAATTTCGTGCAAATCGAAAGATTTTTAGGGACTTTGGCATACAATTTACCTAAAATCGGCCGAAACTATATATGGGAGCTATAACTAAATCTGAACCGATTTTCACGAAACTTAACACACATCATTCTATACCTAATTTATTACACTGCGCCAAATTTCGAGCAAATCGAGAGTTATGTAGGGACTTTGGTGCACCATTTACCTTAAATCGGACGAAAATATATATGGGAGCTACATCTAAATCTGAACCGATTTTCACAAAACTAAACACACATCATTCTAGCCTTAGTTTAGTACGTTGTGCCAAATAACGTGCAAATCGAAAGATATATAGGGACTTTAACATACAATTTACCTTAAATCGGGCGAAAATATATATATGGGAGCTATATCTACATCTGAACCGATTTCTACGAAACTTAACACACATCATTATAGACTTTACTCAGTACGCTATGCCAAATTTCGTGCAAATCGAAAGATATATAGGGACATTGATATACCATTTACCTCAAATCGGGCGAAAATATATATCGAAGCTATATCTAAATCTGAACCGATTTTCACGAAACTTGGCATACATCATTCTGGACCTAATTCAGAACTCTATGCCAAATTTCATGCAAATCGAAAAATATATAGGGACTTTGGTGCGCCAATTACCTTTAATCGGACGAAAATATATATGGGAGCTATATCTAAATCTGAGCCTTTATTCACGAAACTTAGCACACATCTTTCTCGACCTAATTTAGTACCCTATGCCAAATTTCATGCAAATCGAAAGATATATAAGGACTTTGGTGCACCATTTACCTCAAATCGGACGAAAATATATATGGGAGCTATAACTAAATCCGAACCGATTTACACGAAACTTATCATACATCATTCTGGACCTAATTCAGAACTCTGTACCAAATCGAAAGATATATAGGGTCATTGGTGTCCCATTTACCTTAAATCGGAAAAAACTATATACGGTAGCTATATCTTAACCTGAACTAATTTTCTTCAATTTTAATAGGGTTCGTCCTTGGGCAAAACAAATGTGCTGTGCCAAATTTCATGCAAATTGGATCATAAATGCGACCTGTACTTTGTTTACAATGTAACATGTACAGACGGACGGACGGACATGAATAAAACGACTCAGAAAGTGATTCTATGCATATTCCCAAAAGGTACCGTGGACCTATATCGATTCCTTTTGCCTGTTACAAACATATGCACAAAGACATAATACCCTGTAGCACAGTGTGGTGAAGGTTATAAAAATCCCCGCATCTTGTAGGCCATTGAAAAAATATAATTTGAAAAACCCAAGCATCTTGTAGAGCCCTTAAAATATTGTTTAAGAAATCCACGCCTTGTATGAACTCTTTAAAAATTATTATTAAACCAGTAAGGAAAGTAGTAAAGTCGGACGGGGCCGACTATATGATACCCTTCACCACTTTGAGTATATTCAAGAAATGAATCCTAACAGAAGTCGTATGTGTCAGTCTCGTTTCCTACTGCCTGCTACAAACATATGCGCAAAAACATAATATCCTGTGCCAGAAAAAAAATTGGTTCAAGAACCTCAAAACCTGGGGGCTACCAGAAAAAATTGACCACTATTTATAGTGTAGAGATGTGCTACCTAATAAGAACTCGACGTACTAAATTAAGTCAATTTGGTTGAAAAATACGATCAGAACCCCCAAAATACCAAAAATTTGGGGTACCGTTATATGGGGACTACCAGAAAAACTAGACCTATATTTATAATTTTTAGTGGAGTAATTTGGTACCCAATAAGAACCCAATGTACAAAATTTCAGAGAATTCAGTTATAAAACAAGCCCAAGAACCCGAAAATACCGAAAATGTGGGGTACCCTTATATGGGGGCTATCCGAAAAAATTGACATTTACTTTTAATTTTTGGTAAGGAGATTTGCTACCCAATAAGAACACAAAGTACCAAATTTCAGCAAATTCGGTCGAAAAATGCTATCAAAACCCCCAAAATACCGAAAATTGGGGGGTAATCTTATATGGGGGCTATCCGAAAAAATGGACCTTTATTTATAATTTTTGGTAGGGATATTTGCTACCCACTAAGAACTCAAAGTACCAAATTTCAGCGAATTCAGTTAAAAAACGCGCTCAAGAACCTCAAAATACCGAAAATTTTGGGGTACCCTTATATGGGAGCTATGCCTAAACGTGGACCGATTTTCTCCAATTTCAATAGGTTTCGTCCTTGGGCCAATTAAGTGACCTGTGCCAAATTTCATCCAAATCGGATCATAAATGTGACCTGTACTTTGTTAACAAAAATACATGGACGGACGGACGGACAGACGGACGGACGGACGGACGGACAGACGGACATGCATAAATCGACTCAGAAAGTGATTCTATGCATATTCTCAAAAGGAACCATGGGTCTATCTCGATTATTTTTGCCTGTTACAAACATATGCACAAAGACATAATACCCTGTACCACAGTGTGGTGAAGGGTATAAAAATCCATGCCTAAGGTGGATGCTTGAAAATATAATTTTTAAACCAGTGAGCGGAGCAGTATAGTCGGACGGGGCCGCCCATAAGATACCCTACACAACTTCCACGAAAATATATAACTTTCTGTAGCTCCATATTCTGAGCTTGGGCAATATTTCGCGAAAATTGCACCCTACTGACCTACCAGAGTTCAACAAATATTACTAATACTCAGTGCAGCCCTTCTAATTGCTTGTCCAGATACCCTTTACCGTGAGTTGTGTAGTGATGTTCAGCTTTCATTTGTGGCCTTTAGATCGACTCGAAAAAAAACACAAAAAATTAAGTTTTTGGTCCACCTCATCCCAATATTATTATCTGTTCATCATCGAAAATTAAACCTGAATCTGTAAACCTGGATCCTCATGGAAAATTTCAAAGGGATCAGCGCTATATTTTCGCCCTCTAAATAAAATCTGAATACGCAAGCACCTGTAAATATTTAAGTGTAACTCCCACATCCGAGTATATACGACAATATAATTGATATCAATTTTAAGGGTCAACTACTCCTCTTCGATATACTATCAACCTCTTGGGTCTATGTCCTTCAGGGGTAAATATATATTAGCCATAGAATACAAATTTTGCCATTTTTCACACAAAAGTCAGGGTCCATTTGACCCGCTAAATATTGATCGATCTCTATCAAAACAGCCATAGTTATTCTTTGGCCCAATCCCTTTCTCCATGTAAAAATTCAAGATGTTTGGGCCATAATGGCGGCATCTGAAATGACCAGAAAACCGACAAAAATTAAATATTTGGTCCATTTTTAATTTTGTCATTCCATTTGTAAGTCATCGAAATATTCATTTCCGACCCTATAAAATATATATATTCTTGATCAGGGTAAAATTTTAAGACGATCTAGCCATGTTCGTCCTTCTGTCCGTCCATTGTAATTACGCTATCTTCTGAAGCAATTGAGATAGGGTGCTGAAATTTTGCATATTTTTTTCTTTTGTCTGCTGGCAGGTCAAGTTCGAAGATGGGCTATATCGGTCCACATTTAGGCATAGCTGTCATTTTCGGTATTTTAGGGTTATTGAGCGCATTTTTCAACCGAATTCGCTGAAATTTGCTACATTGAGTTCTTTTTCGATACTAAATGTCTCCACAAAAAATTATAAATATAGGTCCACTTTTTCTGGTAGCCCCCATATAACGGTACCTCCTAATTTTCAGTATTTTGGGGGTTTTGATCGTATTTTTCCACCGAATTGGTTGTAATTTAGTATTTCGAGTTCTTAATAGGTACCAAATCTCTACACAAAAAAATTATGAATATAGGTCAATTTATTTTCGGATAGCCCCCATATAAGGGCTTTTCTACCGAATTCGCTGCAATTAGGTATTTTGTAGTCGTATGTGGTAACAAATCTCCCTACCAAAAATTATTAATATTCGCCCCCTTTTTGGGGTACTCCCCATATAAATATTAAAAATCAACACTTCATATAGGCCTTGAATTTTTATACCCTTCACCACTCTGTGGTACAGGGTATTATGTCTTTGTGCATATGTTTGTAACAGGCAAAAGGAAACGAGATAGACCCGTGGTTCCTTTTGGGAATATGCATAGAATCACTTTCTAAGTCGATTTACGCATGTCCGTCCGTCCGTCTGTCCGTCCGTCCATGTATTTTTGTGAACAAAGTACAGGTCACATTTATGATCCGATTTGGATGAAATTTGGCATAGGTCACTTATTTAGCCCAAGGACGAACCCTATTGAAATTGGGAAAAATCGGTTCAGATTTAGATATAGCTCCCATATATAGTTTCGTCCGATTTTATGTAAATGGTGCACCAAAGTCCCTATATATCTTTCGATTTGAACGAAATTTGGCACAGCGTAATGAATGAAGTATAGAATGATGTGTGTTAAGTTTCCTGAAAATCGGTTCAGATTTAGATATAGCTCCCATATATATTTTCGTCCGATTTAAGTTAAATGGTCCACCAAAGTCCCCATATATCATTCGATTTGCACGAAATTTGGCAGAGCGTAATCAATTAGGCCTATAATGATGTGTTTTAAATTTCGTGAAAATCGGTTCAGATTTAGATATAGCTCCCATATATATCTTCGTCCGATTTAAGTTAAATGGTGTACCAAAGTCCCTTAATATCTTTCGAATTGCACGGAATTTGGTACAGCGGTAATGAATTAGGTCTAGAATGATGTGTTTTAAATTTCCTGCAATCGTTAAAATAGGTTCAGATTTAGATATAGCTTCTATATCTGACCATTCATATTGCTGGTTCTTTAAAAATGCGATGTATATTAGGATTCATCTGTTGTATATATCCAAAGTGGTGAAGGGTATCATATAGTCGGCCCCGTCCGACTTTACTACTTTCCTTACTGGTTTATATTAAAATATTCTGAAATTGGCATTATGGTTTACATAATCGGTTTGTAGAAATGTCGGTATAGGTCTACTTTTTGATATTTTTCCTATATTTTCATTTCAAGTTCCTGGCAGTATATCTATGGTGGAGGGTATCCAAAGTTCGGCCCGGCCGAACTTAGCGCTTTTTCACTTGTTTTCCCTTAATATTAACCGATATTTACCAAAACAATAGGAGTTTTCATTGGCCAGAACCCATTCTACATGCAAAATTTCGTGAAGATGGACAGACGGACGGACGGACACGCATGTCTAGATCGCCTCAGCTAATCGAGATATGACGATTGGTATACTTAAAGGTGGGTCTAGTACCAATATTTCGCTGCGTTACAAACTCTTGGGGCTGCACAAAACTACAATACCCTGACAACATAGTGGTGTAGGTTATAAAAATTCACGTCCTGTAAGATCCTAGAAAAATAATTTTAAAAAATTCTCACCAAAAAAATATTTTTTTTCTGTCTTCATTTTGTTTTGTTTTTATTTATTTTTAATTTTGTTCCATTTCACCATCTATCCAGAAAATAATTTTTAATAATAATAATAATGAAAACACATGTAACAATTATAATTGATAAATAACCACAGTAAATAAAATTCGTAATGTAATTTTATTATTTACAATAAATATAGTTGTGCAACATTATTTTAATTATTTTCATATTTTTTTCGCCAGTCACTTTACAGCAAAAAAAAAATAAAATAAAAAAAATACAAAGTTACTAGCATACCTTCATGCTCATACATGTCTGTAGGTATCAATGAATTGCAAGTGGTAGCCATATGAATGAATAAATAAATATGTATATTAATTCGATTTTTTGTTTTTCTATCAATTGGATTGAGTGTTGTTTTTTTCTGAACTGATTTGTTTTTGTATTGGTAGTTTTCATTGTGAACACATGTAATGAAAATCAAATTAAAATAAATTCACATATTTAAACATTTAACAGCCATACAACACTTGACACGTTGTAGGGGGTTATTAATGTACGGTATGATATTTACGAGGGATGGGTAAGAGATGTTCATAATTTTTTTTTTTCTAACAGATATAAAAATTGTAAATTAAAAAAAATATATAAATATTTTTTTTTTTTGAAAAAATATTTTTTCATAGACCATCGGATTTGAAAAAAATATATATACACATAGAAGCAACATTTAAAATAAAACCAGTAAGGAAAGTAGTAAAGTCGGACTGGCCGACTATATGATACCCTTCACCACTTTGGGTATATTGTACATATGTATCCTAACAATTGCATGTCTATGTTCCCTCTTTCTCCAACCTATCCTAACATTAATTTCATTCGAGCAGATTTAGAGCCGCCTGCGTAACACGGGAAAATTTCTGGAAAACGATTTATAGCAAAATTGATACATGCTATTCGGTACGCCGCGTTGTTAAAAATATAATCAATATGTGGGAGCTATATCTAAATCTTCACAAAAATGAACACACATCTAGACTTAATTCAGTACGCTATGCCAAATTTTGTGCAAATCGAAGGATATATATAGGAATCTTCGTGCACCATTTACATAAAATCGGACGAAAATATATATGGGAGATATGTCGGAATCTAAATCGATTTTCCTGACTCCCATCACTCATCATTCTAGACTCAATTCAGTACGCTATGCCAAATTTCGTGCAAATCGAAGGATATAAAGGGACTTTGGTGAACTATTTACCTAAAATCGGACGAAAATATATATGGGAGATATGTCGAAATCTGGATCGATTTTTCCCGAAACTCACCACTCATCATTCTAGACTCAATTTAAAAGGGTAGGTCAAATTTTGTGCAAATCGAAACACATAAAGGGAGTTTGATGCACTATTTACCTAAAATCGGACGAAAATATATATATAGGAACTATATCTAAATCTGGACCGATATCCACGAAATTTAACACACATCGTTTTAGACTTAATTCAGTACACTGTGGCAAATTTCGTGCAAATCGAAGGATATACAGAGACGTTGGTGCATCATTTACATAAAATCGGATGAGCATATATATGGGAGCTATATCGAAATCTCGACCGATTTTCCCGAAACTCACCACTCATCATTCTAGACTCAATTTAGAACCCTAAACCAAATTTTGTGCAAATCGAAGCATATAAAAGGTCTTTGATGCACTATTTACCTAAAATCGGATGAAAATATATATGGGACCTATATCCAAATCTGAACCGATTTTCACGAAACTTAACACACATCATTCTAGACCTAATTCATTAAGCTGTGCCAAATTTCGTGCAAATCGAAAGATATGTAGGGACTTTGGTACACAATTTACCTTAAATCGGACGGAAATATATATGGGAGCTACATCTAAATCTGAACCGATTTTTCCCAATTTCAATAGGACTCGTCCTTGGGCCGAATAAGTGACACATGCCAAATTTCATCTAATTCGGATTATAAATGCGACCTGTACTTTGTTTATAATTTAACATCTACAGACGGACGGACATGCACAAATCGTCTCAGAAAGTGATTCTATGCATATTCTCAAAAGGAACCATGTGTCTATATCGTTTCCTTTTGCCTGTTACAAACATATGCACAAAGACATAATACCCTGTATCACAGAGTGGTGAAGGGTATAAATATTTTTCAGGGACCCCTATAAGGCCTAGTTTTTATACCCTCCACCATAGTATGGGGGGTATATTAATTTTGCTTTTCCGTTTGTAATTTATCGAAATAATCATGTCCGACCCTATAAAGTATATATATATTCTTGATCAGCGTAAAATTCTATGACGATATAGCCATGTCCGTCCGTCTGTCTGTCCGTCTGTTGTAATCACTTTAGCGTCTAAACGAATTGAGATAGATCGCCAAAATTTTGCATAGAGTCGTCTTTTGTCTGCAGACAGGTCAAGTTCGAAGATGGGCTTTATCGGTCCACGTTTAGGTATAGTTCCCATATAAGGGTACCCCCCAATTTTCGGTATTTTGGGGTTCTTGAGCACGTTTTTCAACCGAATTCACTGAAATTTGCTACATTGCGTTCCTATTGGGTACTAAATGTTTCCACAAAAAATTATAAATATAGGTCCACTTTCTTTGGTAGACCCCATATAACGGTACCTCCTAATTTTCAGTATTTTGGGGGGTTTGATCGCATTTATCCGCCGAATTATATGTAAGTTAGTATTTTGAATTCTTAAAAGGTACCATATCTCCCCACAAAAAAATTATGGATATAAGTACATTTTTTAGGATAGTCCCCATATAAGGGTACCCCCAATTTGCGGTATTTTGGGGTTCTTAACCGAGTTTTTCAACCGAATTTCCTGCAATTTGGAATTTTGTAGTCGTATATGGTAACAAATCTCCCTACCAAAAAATTGTTAGTACTCGCCCGCTTTTTGGGGTAGTCCCCATTTAACCCCCTTTTTATACCCTTCACCACACTGTGGTACAGGGTATTATGTCTTTGTGCATATGTTTGTAACAGGCAAAAAGAAACGAGATAGACACATGGTTCCTTTTGAGAATATGCATAGAATAACTTTCTGAGTCGATGTACGCATGTCCGCCCGTCTGTCCATGTTAAATTGTAAACAAAGTACAGGTCGCATTTATGATCCGATTTGGTTGAAATTTGGCACAAGTCACTTATTTGGCCCTAGGACGAACCCTATTGAAATTCAGAAAATCGCTTCAGATTTAGATATGGCTCCCATATATTTTTTCGTCCGATTTAATCTGAATGGTGCACTAAAGTCCCTATATATCTTTCGATTTGCACGAAATTTGGCACAGTGTAATGAATTAGGTCTAAACTGATGTGTGTCAAGTTTCCTGAAAATCGGTTCAGATTTGGATATAGCTCCCATATATAATGTCGTCCGATTTAATGTAAATGGTGTACCAAAGGTCCTATATAACTTTCCATATGCACGAAATTTGGCACAGCGTAATGAATTAGGTCTAGAATGATGTGCGCTAAGTTTCATGAAAATCGGTTCAGATTTAGATATAGCTCCCATATATATTTTCGGCCGATTTAATGTAAATGGTGCACCAAAGTCCCTAATATCTTTCGATTTGCACAGAATGTAGCCTAGAATGATGAGTGGTGAGTTTCGAGACAATCGGTCGAGATTTCGATAGAGCTCCCATTTTTATGTTCGTCCGATTTTATGTAAATGGTGCACCAACGTCCCTATATATCCTTCGATTTGCACGAAATTTGGCACAGCGTAATGAATTAGGTCTAGAATGATGTGTGTTAAGTTTGGTGAACATCGGTTCAGATTTAGATATATCCCTCATATATAGTTTCGTCAGTTGTTATGTTAATGGTGCGCAAACGCCCCTATATGGGACAGAGGAACTTCTACAGCTTCTCAATTAGAGTGTGTAAGAGATATTCATATGAAATTTTTACACAACATGAAGTCTATTATAGCGAACACTCGTGCATCATTAAGTCGAAAATCGCGTTTTTTTGAGTTATGCCTCTCATGCAGCACATGAGAAATATGTAGAATATACCCAAAGTGGTGAAGGGTATCATATAGTCGGCCCAGTCCGGCTACCGGTTTAAAGACATATTTTTTAATGGGTCCATTAATACTCAACCTCTACCCATTAGTTGATGATTTTTCCAAAACAACATCATACACACACACCCACACATGTAATCTACCGATGATGGTGTTCAAGAAAATATTGCCAAACAACCAATTCATAACCTACACCATGTGGCGTATACTTAACATCGATTGATACAAATCGCTGTAAAGACAAACAACAACAGGAAGCGAACAAATGAACAATCAGTGCAAAAAAAATATAACTGTAATCGTCATATATGTAGATTATTGAACTACTAACACATAGATATAAATTACAAACAAACGAAAACAAGTCGACTACTTCAAACAAACACCAAACACACACACGCTCACTCACACACTTGACACTCTTTTTTAACATTTCATCTGAGTTCATTCATTGAAGGATTCATCCATCCATTCGTTTGTTCATTGATTTATGTTGAAACCAAAAAAAAAATCACAGATATCGGAAAAAATGATAACTGTTAAAATAAAAGGACCAACACACATACAGACAGACAAACATATTGATATGAAAATATAACACGACAAATTTGAAGTGGTAATGGGAAGGTATTGGAAGGGGTCAACAATTGTATGTGTCATTGAAATTTTAATTTTAAAAATCCACGCCTTGTATGGACCTTCGAGAAAATTAATTTAAAAAATCCACGCCTTGTATGGATCCTCGAAAAAAATAATTTTAAAAATCCACGCCTTGTATGCACCCTCGAGAAAATTAATTTTAAAAAATCGGCGCCTTGTATGGACCTTCGAGAAAATTAATTTAAAAAATCCACGCCTTGTATGGATCCTCAAGAAAATTAATTTTAAAAATCCACGCCTTGTATGGATCCTCGAGAAAATTAATTTTAAAAATCCACGCCTTGTATGGACCCTCGAGAAAATTAATTTTAAAAAATCCACGCCTTGTATGGACCCTCGAGAAAATTAATTTAAAAAAAATCCACGCCTTGTATGGACCCTCGAGAAAATTAATTCTAAAAAATCCACGCCTTGTATGGACCCTCGAGAAAATTAATTTTAAAAATCGACGCCTTGTATGGACCCTCGAGAAAATTAATTTTAAAAATCCACGCCTTGTATGGACCCTCGAGAAAATTAATTTTAAAAATCCACGCCTTGTATGGACCCTCGAGAAAATTAATTTTAAAAATCCACTCCTTAGATGGATGCTTGAAAAATTACTTACTTATTAACTGGCTTGTGGCAGAACTTTCGTTCCATAGGCCGAGCTTAAAAAAGATTTCCAGGCGCGTCGGTCTTTTGCGCAGTTTTTCCAGTTTGAAAGATCATATTCGGCAATGTTGTCCTCCACTTGAACTTTCCATCTTATTCGTGGCCTTCCCCTTCTGCTGGTTCTCATTCTCACAACATGATCTAGCCAACGTAGTCGCTGCAGCTCAATACGTCTAACAATATCGATGTCCGAGAATAGCTGGTACAACTAATGGTTCGTTCGACGGCGATATTCACTGTCAACGCAGATCGGCCAATAGATCTTTGGGATATTTTTTCTCTCAAACACTCCAAGAGCTGCCTCATCTGCTTGCGTAAATAGCCATGCTTCAGATACATATAACGGGTAGTATCAGCGTCTTGTAGAGTGTGAGTTTGATCTGGCGGGAGGTGGCCTTGCTTTTGAGTTGTTTGCTCAGGCCATAGTAGCGTCGGTTGGTCATCACTATCCTTCTGCGAATTTAAAAACTTATGTCATTCGTTTTAGTTATTGCGGTACCAAGGTATATAAAATCGTTGACTACCTCGAAGCTGTAGTTCTCAAGTTTCACAGTTGGTCCGAGTCTACTGGACCAACTGATCCCATAGATCTTTCAAAGACATTTTCTCTCAAACACTCCAAGAGCTGCCTCATCTGCTTGTGTAAGTACCCATGCTTCAGATCCATATAACAGCACGGGTAGTATCAGCGTCTTGTAGAGTGTGAGTTTGTTCTGGCGGAAGGTGGCCTTGCTTTTGAGTTGTTTGCTCAGACAAAAGTAGCATCGGTTGGCCAACACTATCCTTCTCTGAATTTCAAAACTGATGTCATTAGTTTTATCTATGGCGGTACCAAGATATATAAAATCGTTGACTACCTCGAAGCTGTAGTTCTCGGACCACAGTTGGTCCGAGTCTACTGGACGTCTTGCGCGTTTATACCATCAGCTTGGTCTTCTCGCCATTTACTGCCAGACCCACTATGGCAGACTCCTTTTCAATTTGTTCAAAGGTGGCTGTTAACGCTTTCAATGTGCGACCCATGATATCGATGTATTCGGCGAAGGCGAGTAACATGTGTTGTTCGGTGTACAGGGTGCCATTTCTGTTCACCTTTGCGTCTCGTATGACCTTTCCCAGCAGGATGTTAAAAAGATCACACGACAAACTGCCACCTTGTCTGAATCCACGTTCGGTATTGAAGCTCTCCGATAGGTTCTTTCCTACTTTAACTGCTGATCTTGTGCCAGGTTTGGCATTCCTGACATGGCAGACATGGCTTTAAACACGTCTGAACGGATAGGGCTGTCGAATGCGGCTTTATAGTCGACGAATTGGTGGAATGTGTCGATGTGCTTTTCATGGGGTTTTCCAGGATTTGGCCCAGAGTGAAAATTTGGCCAATGGTGGACTTGCCAGGTCTGAAGCCGCATTGGTATGGTCGAATATTGTCATTGTCAATGTCATGTGCCGATGTGTTTTTTATGGGTTTTTTTTCCAGGATTTGTCGCAGAGCGAAAATCTGGTCAATGGCTTCAGACCTGGCAAGTAGGTCTGAAGCCGCATTGATCAGATAATGGCATTGACCATTGGCTTCAGTCGTTCATTCAGTACCCTGGATAGCACTTTATATGCGATGGGAAGGAGACTTATTCCTCTATAATTGGCACATATCGTTTTGTCGCATTTGTTGTGCACGGGTCACTGGATGCTGAGGTTCCAATTATTGGGCATGAATTCCTCTAGCAAAATTGTACTAATTAGCTGGTGCATGGTCCTTGGCATCTGACCACCAATCTTGAATAGTTCGGCTTGTTACCCATCGGCACCTGCTGCTTTATTATTATTCAGCCGAGTAATTGCTATTCTGACCTAATCTTGGCTAGGGCTCTATACCGTCATCTCTTATTGGTTCTGGGGTATCTTCTTCACCGTCACTATTTGATACCAGAAGTTTTTCGAAATGCTACTTCCAGATTCTCAGCACGCTGTCTGTATCGGTCACCAGATTTCCTTCTTCATCTCTACAGGAGGATGTTCCTGCACCAAAGCCTACGGGTTAGTGTTTTACTGGTTGGTAAAACGGACTTCATTCTGACTCCTGTACATCTCGATTTGCTCACGCTCATTTTTCTCTTGTACTTTCTTCTTTTTTTTTTTTGAAAATACGTCTCTCCTCTCTCCTTTTCTTTCGATAATTCTCCATCGCATTACGTGTTGCTACATTCTGCAGGGTTGACCTATACGCTGCGTTTTTCACATCAGTAGCATTACGACACTCCTGATCGTACCATAGTTTTCTAGGTGGTGGTTTTTGGTACCCAAGTGTTGTTTTTGCTGCAGTTTGTAGGGAGTGGACGATTCTTTGCCATTGTGCTTCTATACTATTATCGGGGCAAGAAGTGTTTTCGTCAAGCAGGTAGATATGTTGAGCAGAGTAGACCTCGGCAACCTGTTATGTTTGCAGCTTTTCGACGTCAATTTTTCGTGTTACATTAGATCACACCTTTGTTGCAACATTAAGACGGGTGCGAACCTTGACTGCCACAAGGTAATGGTCCGAATCGATATTCGCCCCTCGTATCGATCAAACTTCTAAAACACTGGACGAATGCCTTCCGTCTATCACAACATGATCAATTTGATTTCTAGTTGTTTGATCAGGAAAAATCCAGGTGGCCTTGTGTATATCGAGATGCTTGAATCTGGTGCTACTAACTACCATTTTTTTTTTGATGCCGCGAAGTTAATCATCCTCATGCCGTTGTCGCATGTTTCTTCGTGGAGCCTAATTTTCCGACGGTGGGACCAAAAATACTTTCCTTTCCGATTTTTCCATTTAAATCCCCTAGTAGAATTTTATATGTTATGGCCAGGGCAGAGGTCATATGCAGTTTATAGGCGCTCGAAAAAAATCTCTTTGGTCTGTTCATCTTTGTCTTCCGTCGGAGCATGGGCGCAAATAAGACTGATGTAGAAGAACTTCGCTTTTATGCGGGTTATAGCAATTCGCTCATCTACTGGAGTGAATCTGGAGACGAGATCTTTTATTCTCCTATTAACCATAAATCCGCAGCCAAATTCATATCTCGTTTCATGGCAGCTATAATACAGGACGTAATCATCTGATTTACTTACGCCAGTCCCCCCCTTTCCATTGCATTTCCTGTAAGGCAATAATATCGGCTTTGTACTTCTTGAGTATATCCACCAAGGCGAAAACTGCGTCTGTTCTGTACAACGTACGCACATTCCAAGTGTAGATTCGCAGATCGTGGTCCTTTATACGTTTGCTGGGGTCGCTAACATTAGAGGGGGGTTTGGTTTTCTTTTTCTTTGCCTTTTCATAGTAGGAGGGGTTTTCCGAGTGTGGACAATTAACCCGACGCCTCAACCCATTTTTTTATAGTTCTTATGGGTGAACTAGCGGCACATATCAGGTCACTATTTCAATGGATGATGAAAATAGTTACACCAGGTGGCACCGCGGGGACGTCAGTGTCCACAATTGAAATGAAAGAGGGTCCAAGAAAAGCATGGACTTCGCCATGTTAAAGGCAATCAGAGCCGTTGCTTGATATCTATCCTCCCATACGCCACCCATGCTTAAAACATTAATATTAAAAAATCCACGCCTTGGGTAGAGCCTTGAAAAATTAATTTTAAAAAATCCACGCCTTGGGTAGAGACTTGAAAAATTAATTTTAAAAAATCCACGCCTTGGGTAGAGCCTTGAAAAATTAATTTTAAAAAATCCACGCCTTGGGTAGAGCCTTGAAAAATTAATTTTAAAAAATCCACGCCTTGGGTAGAGCCTTGAAAAATTAATTTTAAAAAATCCACGCCTTGGGTAGAGCCTTGAAAAATTAATTTTAAAAAATCCACGCCTTGGGTAGAGCCTTGAAAAATTAATTTTAAAAAATCCACGCCTTGGGTAGAGCCTTGAAAAATTAATTTTAAAAAATCCACGCCTTGGGTAGAGCCTTGAAAAATTAATTTTAAAAAATCCACGCCTTGGGTAGAGCCTTGAAAAATTAATTTTAAAAAATCCACGCCTTGGGTAGAGCCTTGAAAAATTAATTTTAAAAAATCCACGCCTTGGGTAGAGCCTTGAAAAATTAATTTTAAAAAATCCACGCCTTGGGTAGAGCCTTGAAAAATTAATTTTAAAAAATCCACGCCTTGGGTAGAGCCTTGAAAAATTAATTTTAAAAAATCCACGCCTTGGGTAGAGCCTTGAAAAATTAATTTTAAAAAATCCACGCCTTGGGTAGAGCCTTGAAAAATTAATTTTAAAAAATCCACGCCTTGGGTAGAGCCTTGAAAAATTAATTTTAAAAAATCCACGCCTTGGGTAGAGCCTTGAAAAATTAATTTTAAAAAATCCACGCCTTGGGTAGAGCCTTGAAAAATTAATTTTAAAAAATCCACGCCTTGGGTAGAGCCTTGAAAAATTAATTTTAAAAAATCCACGCCTTGGGTAGAGCCTTGAAAAATTAATTTTAAAAAATCCACGCCTTGGGTAGAGCCTTGAAAAATTAATTTTAAAAAATCCACGCCTTGGGTAGAGCCTTGAAAAATTAATTTTAAAAAATCCACGCCTTGGGTAGAGCCTTGAAAAATTAATTTTAAAAAATCCACGCCTTGGGTAGAGCCTTGAAAAATTAATTTTAAAAAATCCACGCCTTGGGTAGAGCCTTGAAAAATTAATTTTAAAAAATCCACGCCTTGGGTAGAGCCTTGAAAAATTAATTTTAAAAAATCCACGCCTTGGGTAGAGCCTTGAAAAATTAATTTTAAAAAATCCACGCCTTGGGTAGAGCCTTGAAAAATTAATTTTAAAAAATCCACGCCTTGGGTAGAGCCTTGAAAAATTAATTTTAAAAAATCCACGCCTTGGGTAGAGCCTTGAAAAATTAATTTTAAAAAATCCACGCCTTGGGTAGAGCCTTGAAAAATTAATTTTAAAAAATCCACGCCTTGGGTAGAGCCTTGAAAAATTAATTTTAAAAAATCCACGCCTTGGGTAGAGCCTTGAAAAATTAATTTTAAAAAATCCACGCCTTGGGTAGAGCCTTGAAAAATTAATTTTAAAAAATCCACGCCTTGGGTAGAGCCTTGAAAAATTAATTTTAAAAAATCCACGCCTTGGGTAGAGCCTTGAAAAATTAATTTTAAAAAATCCACGCCTTGGGTAGAGCCTTGAAAAATTAATTTTAAAAAATCCACGCCTTGGGTAGTCCTTAAAAAATATTTTTTTAAAAATCGACCCCTTGGGTAGTCCTTAAAAAAATATTCTTAAAAAATCCACGCCTTGGGTAGAGCCTTGAAAAATTAATTTTAAAAAATCCACGCCTTGGGTAGAGCCTTGAAAAATTAATTTTAAAAAATCCACGCCTTGGGTAGAGCCTTGAAAAATTAATTTTAAAAAATCCACGCCTTGGGTAGAGCCTTGAAAAATTAATTTTAAAAAATCCACGCCTTGGGTAGAGCCTTGAAAAATTAATTTTAAAAAATCCACGCCTTGGGTAGAGCCTTGAAAAATTAATTTTAAAAAATCCACGCCTTGGGTAGAGCCTTGAAAAATTAATTTTAAAAAATCCACGCCTTGGGTAGAGCCTTGAAAAATTAATTTTAAAAAATCCACGCCTTGGGTAGAGCCTTGAAAAATTAATTTTAAAAAATCCACGCCTTGGGTAGAGCCTTGAAAAATTAATTTTAAAAAATCCACGCCTTGGGTAGAGCCTTGAAAAATTAATTTTAAAAAATCCACGCCTTGGGTAGAGCCTTGAAAAATTAATTTTAAAAAATCCACGCCTTGGGTAGAGCCTTGAAAAATTAATTTTAAAAAATCCACGCCTTGGGTAGAGCCTTGAAAAATTAATTTTAAAAAATCCACGCCTTGGGTAGAGCCTTGAAAAATTAATTTTAAAAAATCCACGCCTTGGGTAGAGCCTTGAAAAATTAATTTTAAAAAATCCACGCCTTGGGTAGAGCCTTGAAAAATTAATTTTAAAAAATCCACGCCTTGGGTAGAGCCTTGAAAAATTAATTTTAAAAAATCCACGCCTTGGGTAGAGCCTTGAAAAATTAATTTTAAAAAATCCACGCCTTGGGTAGAGCCTTGAAAAATTAATTTTAAAAAATCCACGCCTTGGGTAGAGCCTTGAAAAATTAATTTTAAAAAATCCACGCCTTGGGTAGAGCCTTGAAAAATTAATTTTAAAAAATCCACGCCTTGGGTAGAGCCTTGAAAAATTAATTTTAAAAAATCCACGCCTTGGGTAGAGCCTTGAAAAATTAATTTTAAAAAATCCACGCCTTGGGTAGAGCCTTGAAAAATTAATTTTAAAAAATCCACGCCTTGGGTAGAGCCTTGAAAAATTAATTTTAAAAAATCCACGCCTTGGGTAGAGCCTTGAAAAATTAATTTTAAAAAATCCACGCGTTGGGTAGAGCCTTGAAAAATTAATTTTAAAAAATCCACGCCTTGGGTAGAGCCTTGAAAAATTAATTTTAAAAAATCCACGCCTTGGGTAGAGCCTTGAAAAATTAATTTTAAAAAATCCACGCCTTGGGTAGAGCCTTGAAAAATTAATTTTAAAAAATCCACGCCTTGGGTAGAGCCTTGAAAAATTAATTTTAAAAAATCCACGCCTTGGGTAGAGCCTTGAAAAATTAATTTTAAAAAATCCACGCCTTGGGTAGAGCCTTGAAAAATTAATTTTAAAAAATCCACGCCTTGGGTAGAGCCTTGAAAAATTAATTTTAAAAAATCCACGCCTTGGGTAGAGCCTTGAAAAATTAATTTTAAAAAATTCACGCCTTGGGTAGAGCCTTGAAAAATTAATTTTAAAAAATCCACGCCTTGGGTAGAGCCTTGAAAAATTAATTTTAAAAAATCCACGCCTTGGGTAGAGCCTTGAAAAATTAATTTTAAAAAATCCACGCCTTGGGTAGAGCCTTGAAAATATTTTTTTTTTAAATCCACGCCTTGTCCCCACTTCACTATTTGAATATAATTCATATACATGTACCAATATTTATGTATTCGAATTAAAAACCACTATACATATATCAAAGTGATAAGTGAAACATATGAATACACACACACATACATAATATCGGATATTTACAAACACTCTCCACAAACCAATAAACAAACAAACAAACGTGAGTGAGTGATGATATGTGAACTGACTGACAGTTGTATTGGTGGTGGTGGTGATAAGTTGTTGACGATGTGAATGGGAATGCATGAACGAATGATTGACTGACTGACTGAAATCTGTAAACTTCTTTTGCCTGAATGGTTAGTCTGAATGGAACTTGTTGTTGTTTTTGTTGTTCATTTGAAGATATACTTTGTTTTCATATATTTATAAACAAACAAGAGTTCGCATTTAAAAATTGGAAATAAAAAAAATATATGACAGAAATCCGCAAACACCCTGCTCGTCATCAGCATCATCATCATCAACACCCAAAGGCGATAGCGAAAAGCGAAGTGTTGTTGATATATCACTGGTGTGGAAATTTATCGATGGTGTTCACTTTTGTTGGAGTTCCTTTCAACTGTAACATGACTCATCATTGCCAGCGTCATCATCTGTTCAAGTAGTATTAACACAATTTTGTTGGTTGCCACTTCGTATGGGTCAAGTGGTTGTTCATTTGGCATGATTTATTATAGGGGAAGAGGGAAGTTATTTTGACAAAAATAAAAAAAAAAAATAAAAAAAAATATTTAAAAAGGACGAACCCTATTGAAATTGGGAAAAATCGGTTCAGATTTAGATATAGCTTCCATATATATTTTCGTTCGTTTTAATGTAAATGGTGTACCAAAGTCTCTTAATATCATTCGATTTGCACGAAATTTGGCACAGCGTACTTAATTAGGTCTAGAGTTATGTGTGTTGAGTTTCCTGAAAATCGGTTCAGATTTAGATATAGCTTCCATATATATTTTCGTCCGATTTAATGTAAATGGTGTACCAATGTCCCTATATATCTTTCGATTTGCACAGTGTAATGAATTAGATCTAGAACTATGTGTGTTGAGTTTCCTGAAAATCGGTCCAGATTTAGATATAGCTCCCATATATATTTTCGTCCGATTTAATGTAAATGGTGTACCAAAGTCCCCACATATCTTTGGATTTGCACGAAATTTGGCATAACGCACTGAATTAAGTTTAAAACGATGTGTGTCGAATTTTGTGAAAATCGGTTCAGATTTAGATATAGCACCCATATATATTTTTGTCCGATTTAAGGTAAATGGTGCACCAAAGTCCCTAATATTTTTCGATTTGCACGAAATTTGGTACAGCGTAATTAATTAGGTCCAGAATGATGTGTGCTAAGTTTCATGAAAATCGGTTCAAATTTATATATAGCTCCCACATATATTTTCGTCCGATTTTATGAAAATGGTGTACCAAAGTCCCTATATATCATTCGATTTGCACGAAATTTGGCACAGCGTACTGAATTAGGTATAGAATGATGTTTATTGAGATTCCGGAAAATCGGTTCAGATTTAGATATAGGTCCCATATATATTTTCGGCAGATTTAATGTGAATGGTGCACCAAAGTCCCTAAATATTTTTCGAAATTTGGCATACCATAATGAATTGGGTCTAGAACGATGTGTGTCAACTTTCCTGAAAATCGGTCTATATTTAGATATAGCTCCCATATGTAGCTTCGACCGATGTTAGGTAAATGGTGTACCAAAGTCCCTAAATATCTTTCGATTTGCACGAAATTTGGTATAGCGTAAAGAATTAGGTCTAGACTGATGTGTGTTAAGTTTCCTGAAAATCGGTCCAAATTTAGTTATAGGTCCCATATATATTTACGTCCGATTTAATGAAAATGGTGCATCAAGGACCCTATGTATCTTTCGATTTGCACGAACTTTGCCACAGCGTAATGAATTAGGTCTAGAATTATGTGTGGTATTTTTCGTGAAAATCGATGCAGATTTAGATATAGCTCCCGTATATATTTTCGTCTGATTTAAGGTAAATGGTGCGTCAAAGTCGCTGAACATCTTTCGATTTGCACGAAATTTGGCACAGCGTTCTGCATTAGGTCTAGAATGATGTGTGTTGAGATTCCTGACAATCGGTTCCGATTTAGCTAAAGCTCTCATATATATTTTCGTACGATTTAATGTAAATGGTGTACCAATGTCCCTATATATCTTTCGATTTGCACAAAATTTGGCACAGCGTAATAAATTAGGTCTAGAATGATGTGTGTTGAGTTTCCTGAAAATCGGTTCAGATTTGGATATAGCTCCCATACATATTTTCGCCCGATTTAAGGTAAGTGGTACATCAAAGCCCTTATATATCTTTTGATTTGCAAGAAATTTGGCACAGCGTAATAAATTAGGTCTAGAATGATGTGTGTCAAGTTTCCTGAAAATTGGTTCAGATTTGAACATAGCTCCCATATATATTTTCGTCCGATTTAAGGTAAATGGTATACCAAAGTCCCTATATATCTTTCGATTTGCACGAAATTTGGCATAACGCACTGAATTAAGTTTAATACGATGTGTGTCGAATTTTGTGAAAATCGGTTCAGATTTAGATATAGCACCCATATATATTTTTGTCCGATTTAAGGTAAATGGTGCGTCAAAGTCGCTGAACATCTTTCGATTTGCAAGAAATTTGGCATAATGTACTGAAATAGGTCTAGAATGATGTGTGTTAAGTTTTATGAAAATCGGTCCAAATTTAGATATAGCTCCCATTTATATTTTCGTCCGATTTCATGTAAATGGTGTACCAAATTCCTATATATCTTTCGATTTGCACGAAATTTGGCACAATGTATTGAGTTAAGTCTATAATGATGTGTGTCAAGTTTCCTGAAAATCGGTTCAGATTTAGATATAGCTCCCATATATATTTTCGTCTGATTTAAGGTAAATGGTGTACCAATGCCCCTATATATCATTCGATTTGCACGAAATTTGGCACAGTGTACTGAAATGAGCCTAGAATGATGTGTGCCACGTTTCGTGAAAATCGGTTCAGATTTAGATATAGCTCCCATATATATTTTCGTCCGATTTAATGTAAATGGTGTACCAAACTCCCTATATATCTTTCGATTTGCACGAAATTTGGTATAGCCTACTGAATTAGGTCTAGAATGATGTGTGCTAAGTTTCCTGAAAATCGGTTCAGATTTAGATATAGCTCCGTAATGAATTAGATCTAGAATTATGTGTGTTAGGTTTCCTGAAAATCGGTCCAGATTTAGATATGGCTCCCATATATATTTTCGTTCGATTTAATGTTAATGACGCACCAAAGTCCCTATAATATTTTTCGATTTGCACGAAATTTGGCACAGTGTAATGAATTGAGTCTAGAATGATGTCCGTTGAGATTCCTGAAAATCGGTTCAGTTTTAGATATAGCTTCTATATCTGACGAAAATTTAGTATCATTTGCAGACTGACATGTTTATGGATCCATTTTCATATTAATGGTCCTACAAAAAAACGACATCTTTTAGGATTCATCTATTGAATATACCCAAAGTGGTGAAGGGTATCATATAGTCGGCCCCGTCTGACTTTACTACTTTCCTTACTGGTTTTATGTGCAAGTGTAAACCAAAATATCAAAATTTATGTATAAAGATTAACACATCGTCAATAAGAGATGTTTATGAAAGGGGGAAAAAATATCCGACTCAAAGAGTCTAAAACCCAAAACCAAAACGAATGACTTGTTATAAATCATAGAAAGCAAATAGCAATTCATTAAATATACAGAAATATAAATAAATATTTATTTATATACATATATATTTATAAAGAAAAATAACAAGTGCTCTCTGGAAAGCACTCAATAAATATGGAAAGAAGAAATGAAAAAAATTGAATGATTGCTTTGATAGAATTTTTTTCAGTTGGCTTTTTAGTCCAAAAGAAAACTTCAAACTGTAAATTGATACTTTGACACAAAAATGCATAGAAAATCTATTGAATTAGGTTTTCTTTTTTTCACTTATAGAAATAAATATTTATTTTTGTATATGTATGTGCTCAAACGACATCTATTCATTTAACGACTTGCAATTTGTTTCTATTTTTTTTTTTGTTTTTATATCAAAATATTGTGCCACCAACCTACTTTCTCTCTTTGGCTTTCAAATCATAAACTTTTTTAATTAATATTTGATTATTAAGACCTGAATTCAGTCATTCATTTTCGTATCCTCTTCAAAATAATTATCAACAGCCTCCTTTGTCTTTGTGTGGCTGTTGGTGTGTGGGTGTGTGTATCACATTGCCTTGTGGTCAACATGGAAGACAGTTGTCCAAATTCCCATGAGTAGAGGTCAAAGGAAGAAAATGGTAGGTGTTGAAATGCGATGATATTTATCCTGGCTTCTGGAGGTGAACGAAAATAAAGTTTTTGGAAAATTTTATTTTTGTGAAATACAAACCTGATATTAAATTAAATTAATAATTATTTTATTACCCTTAGGAGTAGTCTCCCTATCTGTTTTCATATAAAGTTTATAATCAAATGTAAAAAAGTGAAAAGAGGCCACATGCGGTCCATATATTATTGTAATAAAAAGCACTGAAAACCAGTGAAGAATGTAGTAAAGTCGGGCGGGGCCGACTATATGATACCCTTCACCACTTTGGGTATATTCAACAGATATTAAGGGAATTTGGTACACCTTCAACGTTAAATCGGACTAAAATATATATGGGAGCTATATCTAAATCTGAACCGATTTTCATGAAATTTAACACACATCATTCTAGATTTAATTTAGCACGCTGTGCCAAATTTCGTGCAAATCGAAATATTTTGAAAGACTTTGGTGCACCAATTACCTAAAATCGTATGAAAATATATATGGGAGCTATATCTAAATCAGAACCGATTTTCATGAAACTTAGCACACATTATTATATAGACACAATTCAGTACACTATGCCATATTTCGTGCAAATCGAAAGATATATAGGGTCTCTGGTGCACCAATTACATCAAATCGGATGAAAATATATATGGGAGCTATATCTAAATCAGAACCGATTTTCACAAAACTTGGCAGATATCATTCTCGATCTCCTTCATTACGCTGTGCCAAATTTCGTGCAAGTCAAAAGATTTCCAGGAGTTAATGGACTATTTACCAAAAATCGGGCGAAGCTATATATAGGAGCTATATCTAAATCTGAACCGATTTTCACGAAACTTTGCACACATCATTGTAGACTTAATTCAGTACGCTTTGCCAAAATTCGAGCAAATCAAAAAATTTTCAGGGACTTTAGTGCACTATTTACCATAAATCAGACGAAAATATATATGTGAGCTATATCTAAATCTGAACCGATTTTCATGAAACTTAGCACACATTATTATATAGACACAATTCAGTACACTATGCCAAATTTCGTGCAAATCGAAAGATATATAGGGTCTCTGGTGCACCAATTACCTAAAATCGTATGAAAATATATATGAGAGCTATATCTAAATCTGAACCGATTTTCATGAAACTTAGCACATATTATTATAGACACAATTCAGTACACTGTGCCAAATTTCGTGCAAATCGAAAGATATATAGGGTCTCTGGTGCACCAATTATGTTAAATCGGACGAAAATATATATGGGAGCTATATCTAAATCTGAACCGATTTTCACGAAATTGGGCAGACATCATTCTCGATCTCATTCTTTACGCTGCGCCAAATTTCGTGCAAGTCAAAAGATTTCCAGGTACTTTAAAGGACTATTTACCTAAAATCGGGTGAAGCTATATATGGGAGCTATATGTTAATCTGAACCGATTTTTACGAAACTTTGCACACATCATTCTAGACTTAGTTCAATATGCTATGCCAAAATTCGAGCAAATCAAAAAAATTTCAGGGACTTTAGTGCACTATTTACCATAAATCGGATGAAAATATATATGGGAGCTATATCTAAATCTGAACCGA
Source organism: Musca vetustissima (assembly GCF_032173495.1). Lineage (NCBI taxonomy): Eukaryota > Metazoa > Arthropoda > Insecta > Diptera > Muscidae > Musca > Musca vetustissima. The sequence continues at coordinate 23,925 of NW_026880317.1, forward strand.
TTTTCATGAAACTAAGCACACATTATTATGGACACAATTCAGTACACTATGCCAAATTTCGTGCAAATCGAAAGATTTCCAGGGACTTTAGTGGACTATTTACCAAAAATCTGAACCGATTTTCATGAAACTTGGCAGACATCTTTCTCGATCTCATTCATTACGCTGTGCCAAATTTCGTGCAAGTCAAAAGATTTCCAGGGGCTTTAATGGACTATTTACCTAAAATCGGGCGAAGCTTTATATGGGAGCTATATCTAATTCTGAACCGATTTTCGCGAAACTTGGCAGACATCATTCTAGACTTATATCAGTCTGCTATGCCGTGCAAATCAAAAGATTTCCAGGGACTTTGGTGCACCATTTACCATAAATCCGACGAAAATATATATGGGAGCTATATCTAAATCAGAACCGATTTTCATGAAACTTAGCACACATTATTATATAGACACAATTCAGTACACTATGCCAAATTTCGTGCAAATCGAAGGATAAATTGGGATTTTGGTGCACCATTTACCATAAATCCGACGAAAATATATATGGGAGCTATATCTAAATCAGAACCGATTTTCATGAAACTTAGCACACATCATTCTTGGCTTACTTCAGTACGCTGTGCCAAATTTCGTGCAAATCGAAGGATAAATTGGGATTTTGGTGCACCATTTACCTTAAATCGGACGAAAATATATATGGGCGCTATATCTAAATCTGAACCGAAATTTTGCACACATCATTCTAGACTTAATTTAGTTACCTGTGCCAATTTTCGTACAAATCGAAAGATGTATAGGGACTTTGGTACACAATTTACCTTAAATTGGAAGAAAATACATATGGGAGCTATATCTAAATCTGAACCGATTTTTCCCAATTTCAATAGGGTTCGTCCTTGGGTCAAACAAATGAGCTGTGCCAAATTTCATCCAATTTGGATCATAACCTTGACCTATACTTTGTTTACAATTTAACATGGACAGACGGACGGACGGACATGCATAAATCGACTCAGAAAGTGATTCTATGCATATTCTCAAAAGGATAGATACCAAGCAACGGCTCTGATTGGCTTTAACATGGTGGAGTCCCGGCTTATCTGGGTCCCTCTTTTATCTCAATTGTGGACACTGACCTCCCCATGGTGTCACCTGGGGTAGCTATTTTCATCACCCGATGAAATAGTGAGCTAATATGTGCCGCGAGTTCAGCCATAAGAACTATAAAAAAATGGGTTGAGGCGTCCGTTTAGTTGCCCATATTCGGAAAACCCCTCCTACTATGAAAAAGCAAAGAAAAAGAAAACCGAACCCCCTTCTAATGTTGGCGACGCCCGCAAACATATAAAGGACCATTATTTGCGCCCATGCTCCGACGGAAGACAAAGACATTTTTTACGAGCGCCTGGAAACAGCATATGACCATTGTCCTGGCCATGACATTAAAATTCTGCTAGGAGATTTTAATGCAAAAATCGGAAGGGAAAATATTTTTGGGCCCACTGTTGGAAATTCAGCCTCCACTAAGAAACACCCGACAACGGCATGAGGTTGATTGACATCGCGATATACACAAGGCCACCTGGATTTCTCCCGATCGAACAACGAGAAACCAAATCGGTTATTATATGATAGACGGAAGGCATTCATCCAGTGTTATAGACGTCCGATCGATCCGGGAAGCGAATATCGATTCGAACCATTACCTTGCGGCAGTCAAGGTTAGCATCCGTCTAATGTAGCAGCGTTCTAATGTAACATGGAAACACAACGTCTAAAAGCTGCAAGCACAACAGGCAGCCGGCGCCTACACCGCTCAACTTACCCACATGCTTGACGAAAGCACTTCTTGTACCGATAATAGTAAAGAAGCACAATGGCAAATAATTGCCCACTCCCTAGAAACGGCAGCAAAAGCAACACTTGGCTACCAAAAACCACCATCAAGAAACTCATGGTACGATCAGGAGTGTCGTAATGCTACTGATGTGAAAAACGCAGCGTATATGGCAACCCTGCAGGCAGTAGCAACACGTAATTTGATGGAGAATTATCGAGAGAAAAGGAGAGAGGAGAAACGTGTTTTCCGAAAAAAGAAGAAAGAACAAAAAAAAAAAAAAAAAAAGTGAGCATGAGCGTGAGGAAATCGAGATGTACAGGAACCAGAATGAAGTCTGAAAATTTTACCAAAACACTAAACCGAAGACTTTGGTGCAGCTATATCCACCTATAGAGATGAAGAAGGAAACCTGGTGACGGATACAGACATCGTGTTGAGGATCTGGAAGGAGCATTGTGAAAACCATCTGGTATCAAATAGTGGCGGTGAAGAGGATACCCCAGAACCTATATTAAATGACAGTATAGAGCGTATGCCACCTAGCCAAGATGAAGTCAGAATATCAATTAATCGGCTGAATAATATTAAAGCAGCAGGTGCCGATGGTTTACATGTTGAACTATTCATGACTGGTGGTCAGATGCTGGTAAGGAGCATGCACCAGCTGATTAGTACAATTTGGCTAGAGGAATGCATATCCAATTATTGGAACCTCAGCATCCTGTGTACCGTGCACAACAAATGCCTCAAGACAATATGTCCCAACTATAGACGAATAAGTCTCCTTCACATCGCATATAAAGTGTCATTCAGCGTTCTGTGTGAACGACTGAAGCCGATGGTCAATGACATTATTGGACTATACCAATGCGGCTTCAGACCTGGCAAGTCCACCATTGACCAGATTTTCACTCTGCGCCAAATCCTGAAAAAAGCCCGCGAAAAACATATCGACACATTCCACCTATTCGTCGACTATAAAGTCGCATTCTACAGCCCTATCCGTTCAGAGGTGTTTAAAGTCATGTCTGCGTTTAGCATTCCTGCAAAGTTAAGCAATGCGGTTTCCGACCTGGCAAATCCACCATTGACCAGATTTTCACTCTGCGCCAAATCCTGGAAAAAGCCAACGAAAAACATATCGACACATTCCACCTATTCATCGACTATAAAGCCGCATTCGACAGCCCTATCCGTTCAGAGGTATTTAAAGCCATGTCTGCGTTTGGCATTCCTGCAAAGTTAGGCAGTTAAAGTCGGAAAGGACCTCTCGGTGCCCTTTAATACCGAACGAGGATTCAGACAAGGTGACAGTTCGTCGTGTGATGTTTTTAACATCCTGCAGGAAAAGGTCATACGAGACGCAAAGGTGAACAGAAATGGCACTCTGTACCCAAACAACACATATTACTCGCCTACGCCGATGACATCGATATAATGGGCGGAACATTGCGAGCGGTAACAGCCACCTTTGAACAAATTGAGAAAGGAATCTGCAAAAATGGGTCTGGCAGTAAACGGCGAGAAGACCATGCTGATGGTATCAACGCACAAGACGTTAAGTAGACTCGGACCAACTGTGGAACTTGAGAACTACAGCTTCGAAGTAGCCAAAGATTTTATATACCTTGGTACCGCCATAAATAAAAAGAATGACATCAGTTTTGAAATTCGGAGAAGAAGGGTAGTAATGGCCAACCGATGCTACTATGGTTTGAGCAAACAATTCAATAGCAAGACCACCTCCCGCCAGATCACTCTACAAGACGCTGATACTACCCGTGCTGTTATACAGATCTGAAGCATGGGTACTTACGCAAGCAGATGAGCCAGCTCTTGGAGTGTTTGAGAGAAAATTTCTCCGAAAGATCTATGGGCCGATCTGCGTTGAAGGTGAATATCGCCGTTGAATGAACAATGAGTTGTACCAGCTATTCTCGGACATCGACATTTGTAGACGTTTTGAGCTGCAGAGACTACGTTGTCTAGGTTATGTTGTGAGAATGAATGAAGATGCCCCAGCCCATAGGGCATATAAAAGCGAACCAGCTGATGGTTCACGCAGAGGGGCAAGGCCACATATAAGATGGAAAGATCCAGTGGAGGACAACATTGCCGAAAAAGGTTTTTCAAATTGGAAAAACTGCGCAAAAGACCAAGGCGCCTGGAAATCTTTTTTTTAAGCTCGGCTTATGTGACGAAAGTTCTGGCACAAGTCAGTAATCTACGCCTTATGTAGACCCTTGAAAACATATTTTTAATAAATCCTCGCCTTATATAGACCTTTGAAAAATTATTATTTAAAAATCAGCCACATATTTCTTTGTAAATATATATTTGCGGAATTTTCTTTACATTTCATACCTTTCACCCAGAAACCATGGCGTCAAAACAATTTGTCGTCGTGGTTTAAAAGCTTCATTAACATATGAAATGCTTTTTTTTAAGAAAATATAAATAACAACAACAGCAACACTTACATACGTTTACACAAACATCTATACACACACATAAGATATACATGTGGCTCTCTATAACAATCGCCGAAAGCCACCCCTTTTCATATGAATATATGAATGCAGTTGTTTTAACTTAAGTGCTATAAATTTTATACAAGAAACAACAACAACATGAATACCCACAAAGCAACGGTTGACTAAAAACGGAAATAAACAAAGACAAATAAAACAATTGCACACAGAGCGAATGAAGAGGAAAACGACAAAAATAGACATAAGTTGAGCCCAACAACCTCACCGAAGAATAGCAGCAGCAGCAACAACGACGACAGCGACCAAAACCGCAGGGTCCTTTGTCAATGTCCATTACGTCCTTAGAAGAAGGCTAAAAGACAATTGTTGAGACAGAAATGAATACTAAAAAAAAAACAAAAATATATATTATACTTTGGTTGGGGGCTCCTTCACCGAAGGACATTAAGATTTAAAAACGATACGGGAAAGGGAGAGAGTGGCTTTTTTAAATAATTTTTTCAAGCGTCTATAAAAGGCGTAGATTTTTTAAAAATATTTTTTCAAGGGTCTATACCAAGGCGTGGATTAAATTTTTTTTTCAAGGGTCTATACCAAGGCGTGGATTAAATTTTTTTTTCAAGGGTCTATACCAAGGCGTGGATTTTTTAAAAATATTTTTTCAAGGGTCTATACAAGGCGTGGATTTTTTTAATAATTTTTTTAAGGGTCCTACACAAGGCGTGGATTTTTTTAATAATTTTTTTAAGGGTCCTACACAAGGCGTGGAGTTTTAAAATAATTTTTTTTTATACAAGGCGTGGATTTTTTAAATAATTTTTTCAAGGGTCTGCACAAGGCGTAGATTTTTTAAATAATTTTTTCAAGTTAACCAAGAGGCGTCGATTTTTTAAATAATTTTTTACAAGTAAAACAAAAGGCGGGGATTTTTTAAATAATTTTTTCCAAGGCGTGGATTTTTTAAATAATTTTTTCAAGGACTAGGAGAGGCGAGGATTTTTTAAATAATTTTTTCAAGTCTATATACAAGGCGTGGATTTTTTAAATAATTTTTTCAAGGCTCTATACAAGGCGTGGATTTTTTAAATAATTTTTTTTTACAAGGCGTAATTTTTTAAATAATTTTTTCAAGGGTCTATACAAGGCGTGGATTTTTTAAATAATTTTTTCAAGGGTCTATACAAGGCGTGGATTTTTTAAATAATTTTTTCAAGGGTCTATACAAGGCGTGGATTTTTTAAATAATTTTTTCAAGGGTCTATACAAGGCGTGGATTTTTTAAATAATTTTTTCAAGGGTCTATACAAGGCGTGGATTTTTTAAATAATTTTTTCAAGGGTCTATACAAGGCGTGGATTTTTTAAATAATTTTTTCAAGGGTCTATACAAGGCGTGGATTTTTTAAATAATTTTTTCAAGGGTCTATACAAGGCGTGGATTTTCTAAATAATTTTTTCAAGGCTCTATACATGGCGTGGATTTTCTAAATAATTTTTTCAAGGGTCTATACAAGGCGTGGCGTTTTTAAATAATTTTTTCAAGAGTTTATACAAGGCGTGGATTTTCTAAATAATTTTTTCAAGGCTCTATACTAGGCGTGGATTTTTTAAATAATTTTTTCAAGGCTCTATACTAGGCGTGGATTTTTTAAATAATTTTTTCAGGGCTCTATACTAGGCGTGGATTTTTTAAATAATTTTTTCAAGGCTCTATACTAGGCGTGGATTTTTTAAATAATTTTTTCAAGGCTCTATACTAGGCGTGGATTTTTTAAATAATTTTTTCAAGGCTCTATACTAGGCGTGGATTTTTTAAATAATTTTTTCAAGGCTCTATACTAGGCGTGGATTTTTTAAATAATTTTTTCAAGGCTCTATACTAGGCGTGGATTTTTTAAATAATTTTTTCAAGGCTCTATACAAGGCGTGGATTTTTTAAATAATTTTTTCAAGGCTCTATATAAGGCGTGGATTTTTTAAATAATTTTTTCAAGGCTCTATACTAGGCGTGGATTTTTTAAATAATTTTTTCAAGGCTCTATACTAGGCGTGGATTTTTTAAATAATTTTTTCAAGGCTCTATACTAGGCGTGGATTTTTTAAATAATTTTTTCAAGGCTCTATACTAGGCGTGGATTTTTTAAATAATTTTTTCAAGGCTCTATACTAGGCGTGGATTTTTTAAATAATTTTTTCAAGGCTCTATACTAGGCGTGGATTTTTTAAATAATTTTTTCAAGGCTCTATACTAGGCGTGGATTTTTTAAATAATTTTTTCAAGGCTCTATACTAGGCGTGGATTTTTTAAATAATTTTTTCAAGGCTCTATACTAGGCGTGGATTTTTTAAATAATTTTTTCAAGGCTCTATACTAGGCGTGGATTTTTTAAATAATTTTTTCAAGGCTCTATACTAGGCGTGGATTTTTTAAATAATTTTTTCAAGGCTCTATACTAGGCGTGGATTTTTTAAATAATTTTTTCAAGGCTCTATACTAGGCGTGGATTTTTTAAATAATTTTTTCAAGGCTCTATACTAGGCGTGGATTTTTTAAATAATTTTTTCAAGGCTCTATACTAGGCGTGGATTTTTTAAATAATTTTTTCAAGGCTCTATACTAGGCGTGGATTTTTTAAATAATTTTTTCAAGGCTCTATACTAGGCGTGGATTTTTTAAATAATTTTTTCAAGGCTCTATACTAGGCGTGGATTTTTTAAATAATTTTTTCAAGGCTCTATACTAGGCGTGGATTTTTTAAATAATTTTTTCAAGGCTCGTGGATTTTTTAAATAATTTTTTCGGAGGTCTATATAAGGCGTGGATTTTTTAAATAATCTTTTCGAGGCTCTATACAAGGCGTGGATTTTTTAAATAATCTTTTCGAGGCTCTATACAAGGCGTGGATTTTTTAAATAATCTTTTCGAGGCTCTATACAAGGCGTGGATTTTTTTAAGATTTTTTTTCGAGGCTCTATACAAGGCGTGGATTTTTTAAATAGTTTTTTTCAAGGTCCCTATGAGGCGAGGATTTTTTAAATAATTTTTTCAAGGGTCTATGCAAGGCGTGGATTTTTTAAAGAATATTTTTTCAAGGGTCTATACGAGGCGTGGATTTTTTAAAGAATATTTTTTCAAGGGTCTATACAAGGCATGGATTTTTTAAATAATTTTTTTCATGTACTAATTTTA
>NW_026880318.1:0-30869 GCF_032173495.1 Musca vetustissima
CTTGTTGTGGTCCTGAAAATTATTTTAAACCAGTAAGGAAAGTAGTAAAGTCGGACGGGGCCGACTATATGATACCCTTCACCACTATGGGTATATTAAACAGGACTATTAGCATGAAATTGGATGAAATAAAATATGTGATATTTATCTAAATGTGAATCTTCCTAGATCTATTCATAAAGTATGTAAATCGACTTCAAACAAATATAAATGGGTCATCCGTTGGGCTATGTCTGTACTTCTAGAAAACGCAACTACATAATTCTATGCTCAATTTTGTACGTTGTGCAAAATTTGATGTCAAACTGACTAACATGAGGAGTTTGATGCCCAATTTACTTGAAATCGGGCGAAAATATATATGGAAGCTCTATCCAAATATTAAGCGATTTCAAACAAACTAGTGACAGGATAGGTTATACTAATTTCAGAACGTTTTGTTCCTATTGGTTCTTGGTGCGTCAATTACTTAAAATCAATCTATAATAAAAGGGAGCTATATCTAAATCTGGACCGATTTTCACGAAACAACGCAGACATCACTCTAGGCTCAATTCAGTACGTTATGCCAAATTTTGTGCAAAACGAAAGATATATAGGGACTTTGGTGCAACATTTACATGAAATCGGACGAAACTATATGTGGGAGCTATATAGAAATCTGGACTGATTTTCTCGAAACTTGGCAGACATCATTCTAGACTCAATTCAGTACGTTATGCCAAATTTCGTGGAAATCGAAAGATATATAAGAACATTAGGGCACCATTTACATGAAATCAGACGAAACTATATATGGGAGCTATATCTAAATCTGGACCGATTTTCTCGAAACTTGGCAGACATCATTCTGGGCTCAATTAAGTACGTTATGCCAAATTTCGTGCAAATCGAAAGATATATAAGAACATTAGGGCACCATTTACATGAAATCGGACGAAACTATATATGGGAGCTATATCTAAATCTGGACCGATTTTCACGAAAATTGGCAGATATCACTCTAGGCTTAATTCAGTACGTTATGCCAAATTTCGTGCAAATCAAAAGATATATAGGGACTTTGGGGCACCATTTATATGAAATCGGACGAAACTATATATGGGAGCTATATCTAAATCTGGACCGATTTTCACGAAACTTGGCAGACAACACTCTAGGCTTAATTCAGTACGTTATGCCAAATTTCGTGCAAATAAAAAGATATATAGGGACTTTGGGGCACCATTTATATGAAATCGGACGAAACTATATATGGGAGCTATATCTAAATCTGGACCGATTTTCACGAAACTTGGCAGACAACACTCTAGGCTTAATTCAGTACGTTATGCCAAATTTCGTGCAAATAAAAAGATATATAGGGACTTTGGGGCACCATTTACATGAAATCGGACGAAACTATATATGGGAGCTATATCTAAATCTGGACCGATTTTCACGAAAATTGGCAGATATCACTCTAGGCTTAATTCAGTACGTTATGCCAAATTTCGTGCAAATCAAAAGATATATAGGGACTTTGGGGCACCATTTACATGAAATCGGACGAAACTATATATGGGAGCTATATCTAAATCTGGACCGATTTTCACGAAAATTGGCAGACATCATTATAGGCCTAAATGATTAGCCTGTACCAAATTTCGTGTAAATCGAATGATATATAGGGACCGTTTACATTAAATCGGTTAAATATATATATGGGAGCTATATCTAAATCTGAACCGATTTTTCCCAATTTCAATAGGGTTCGTCCTTGGGCCGAATAAGTGACCTATGCCAAATTTCATCCAATTCGGATCATAAATGCGACCTGTACTTTGTTTACAATTTAACATGGACAGACAGACAGACAGACGGACGGACGGACGGACATGCATAATTCGACTTAGAAAGTGATTCTATGCATATTCTCAAAAGGAACCATGGGTCTATCTCAATTATTTTTGCCTGTTACAAACATATGCACAAAGACATAATACCCTGTACCACAGCGTGGTGAAGGGTATAAAAATCCACACATTTCAGTTCCCTGAACAAATATATTCAAAAACATCTACTTTACCTTTTATCTTTGAAAAAACACCCTTAAAAATTATTTATTTTTTCGGTCTTAAAAATATTATTAAAACCAGTGAGCGGCGCAAAATAGTAGGACGGGCCGGCCATCTGATACCCTACACAACTACCACGGAACACTAACATTCTGCGGGTGTTTATTTCGAGCAGACCAGATTCCCCTCTCCGTGAGTTGTGTTGTGATGTTCGGCTTATAATTGACTCGACTCTATAAACCACATAATATTAAATTTTTGGTCCACTTCATACCAATATTATTTTCTGATCATCATCGAAAATTGTAGGCGTTGTCCTTGACCATACCTGATCCTCGTGGAAAATTGCAATGCGATCAGCGCTATATTTCCGCCCTCTAGTGTGGTAATGGGTTACTAACTAATATCTGAATACATAAGCATCTGTAAATATTTAAGTGCAACTCCCACATCCGAGTACATACGACTATATAATTAGTATCAATTTAAAGGTCGCCCACTCCTCTTGGATATACTATCAACTTCTCGGGTCTATGTCCTTCAGGAGTAAAAATATACGTTATAGAATACAAATGTTGTCACTTTTCACACAAAAGTTAGGGTCCATTTGATCCGCTAAAAAACAGGCATGCTTATTCTTTTGGCCCGATCCTCTTCTCCATGCAAAAATTCGGTGTTTGGACCATAATTGCTACCTCTGGAGCGACCTAAATAACCGACAAAAATAACGTTTTTGGTCCATTTCATCCCCTAAATATTAACCGATCTTTTCCAAAAACAACAGGGGTCTTCATTGGCCAGAACCCATCCTACATGCGTTACAAACTTTTGGGGCTGCACAAATCTATAATACCCTGACAACATAGTTGTGTGGGGTATAAAAATTAAATTATGTCCGGATAATTCTTTTTAATTAAATTTTACATAAAATGTGTGCATAAAATTAAAATTTCAAAATAATTATTTGCCCATAAACAGGTTTTTTATCCTCCATTGCAATGGACAACATCTGATGTCCGATTTTTGGCCCACAGACTAACTCTTATATTTTCTCACATTTTACTTTACACAACGTAACATTAAACATGCGAATATTTTATTTATTTATTAATATTATTTTTTTTCGCAAGTGGCCCAACATGCCTGATCTGAACATACAGCCACGCTATTGTGTTGTCTCATAATTGTCTCCATATGAAGTCGGACTCACAGAGCTACCATAAATTTTGTCGCTGTTTTTGTTGTTGCTGTTTTTTGTTGAGTCTTATGTTTACGTTTTTAATAATAAATATAGTTCACCTAGTTTTTCACGACAAGTTGCGTTTACAGTCAGTGATTACAACAGGTTTTCGCAGTCACTTATATTTGTGTTCAGCTTTTCGCAGATTTTGTCAGCTAACCACAAGTGATGGTGGAAGAGGACAAGGGGTTAGGAAGGTTTTAGTAGATAAACACGTTGCAATAGTTTTGTTACTCTTGTTTTTCTTCTATTTGTCAATTTAGAGTGAGTTTATTTTCATTTAGTGAAATGAAATCGAGTGAATACAGGATTTTCAAAGACAGTGGAACATCGTTCGGATTAAATTTGTTCGAAACCAAATTTTTTAATTGGTATTTTTCTCTTCAACCTACAGGTCCTCATAGTCATACCATAATTTCGAATTACTAGAAATCATAATAATTTATTAACCGCCAATTATTGTTCGTTTAGATTCGGCTTGACTGTTGTTTTGAGTTCCAGTTCTGTGCTCACCGCCATGTTCATCACCATTACTGTCATCAAAAAAAGTCATCCTCAGTGAAAAGCGAAATAATACCAGAAAGCTGTAAAATTTGTATTCATTACAGTTATTTAAATTTATTGATATCTATAATGAGCACAATTTCACTTTTTTATAAATTGGATTATAGGCTTACAGCTTCTTTATTCAATTGACTCTAATGAATAGCTTTTATTTTTATTTCGATGAAAGTTTGAATGAAAACAAAAATTGGGAACAGAAAACTTGCGTGAATTATAAAAAATCAATGCATCAACTACAAGCGTAGATTTGTTTTTAAATAGGCGTGGCCTTTTTAAAATTTTTTAGGTGTCAACATTAGGCGTGGATTTTTATATTTTTTCAAGTAGCAACTGTAGGCGTGGACTTTTATACCCTACACAACTATGTTGTCAGGGTATTATAGCTTTGTGCAGCCCCAAGAGTTTGTAACGCCGCGAAATATTGGTCCTGGACCCACCTTTAAGTATACCGATCGTCATATCTCGACTAGCTGAGTCGATCTAGACATGTGTGTCCGTCCGTCCGTCCGTCTGTCCATTATAATTTGTAAACACGATACAGGCCACAGTTATGGACCAATCTTCAAGAAATTTTGCATTTAGGATGGGTTCTGGCCAATGAAGACCCCTTTTGTTTTTGGAAAAGATCGGTTCATATTTAGGGGATGAAATGGACCAAAAACTTTATTTTTATCGGTTTTTCTGGTCGCTCCAGAGGCCGCAATTATGGGCCAAACACCGCTAATTTTTGCATGGAGAAGGGGATCGGGCCAAAGAACAAGCATGCCTGTTTTGATAAAGATCGGTCAATATTTAGCGGGTTAAATGGACCCTAACTTTTGTGTGAAAAATGACAAAATGTGTATTCTATAGCGTATATATTTACCATTGAAGGACATAGACCCGAGAAATTGATAGTATATCCAAGAGGAGTGGTTGACCTTTAAATTGATACCAATTATATTGTCGTAGGTACTCGGATGCGGGAGTTACACTTAAATATTTACAGGTGCTTAAGTATTCATATATTATTTAGTAACATATTACCACACTGGAGGGCGGAAATATAGCGCTGATCGCTTTTAAATGTTCCATGAGGTTCCAGTTATGGTCAAGGACAGCGCCTGAAATGTTATGTGATGATCAGAAAATATTTTCGGATGAAGTGGACCGACAAGTTAATTATTTGTACTTTTCGAGTCGAAAGCCGAACATCACAACACAAACCCACGTTGAAGGGAAACTGGACAAGTAATTAGAGTTGCTGTACTGATTATTAGTAACATTTGCTGACCTCTAGCTAGTCAAAAGTTTGCGAATATCGCGAAATATTGCCCAATCTCAGTATATAGAACCACAGAAAGTTAGATTTTCATGGAAGTTGTGTAGGGTATCGTATGGTCGGCCCCGTCCGACTATACTGCTCCGCTCACTGGTTTCAAGTGGATTTTTATACCCTTCACAAGTATGTTGTCAGGGTATTAGACATGTGTGTCTGTCCGTCCGTCTGTCCATTATAATTTGTAAAGACGATATAGGCCACAGTTATGGACCAATCTTCACGAAATTTTGCATGTAGGATGGGTTCTGGCCAATGAAGACCTCTATTGTTTTTGGAAAAGATCGGTTAATATTAATTATTAAATGGACCAAATACTTAATTTTTATCCGTTTTTCTGGTCGCTCCAGAGAAATTTTACATGGAGAAGTGGATCGGGCCGAAGAATAAGCATGCATGTTTTGATAAAGATCGGTCAATATTTAGCGGGTCAAATGGACCCCGACTTTTGTGTGAAAAATTACAAAATTTGTATTCTATAGCGTATATAATTACTCCTGAAGGACATATACCCGAGAAGTTGATAGTATATCCATGAGGAGGGGCTGACCTTTAAATTGGTACCAATTATGTTGTGGGATTGGATGTGGGAGTTACATTTAAATATTTACAGGTGCTTACGTACTCAGATATTATTTAGTAACCCATTATCACACTAAACGGCGGAAATTTAGCGCTGATCGCTTAGAAAATTTCCATGAGATTCCAGTTTTGGTCAAGGACATCGCCTATAACTTTCGGTGATGATCAGATAATAATTTTGGGATGAAGTGGACCGAATACTTATTTTTTATGTTTTTTCGAGTCGATGCCAATAATTGGGCGAACACACAACATAACCCACGGTGAAGGAAATGTGGACAATTAATTAAAAGCGCTGTACTGAATATTGGTAATATTCGGAAAATATATCAGTGTAAGGAAGAAGTGCTATTGACCTCTAATCGGGCTAGATGGAGCAATTATCAAGAAATATTGCCCAGACTCGATATAAACATCCGCAGAAAGTAAGAGTTCCGTGGTAGTTGTGTAGGGTATAATATAGTCGGCCCCGTCCGACTATACTGCTCCGCTCACTGGTTTTTAATATTTTTATACTCTACACAACTATGTTGTCAGGGTATTATAGCTTTGTGCAGCCCCAAAAGTTTGTAACGCCGCGAAATATTGGTCTAAGACACACCCTTAAGTTTACCGATCGTCATATCTCGACTAGCTGAGTCGATCTAGACATGTGTGTCCGTCCGTCTGTCCATTATAATTTGTAAACACGATACAGGCCACAGTTATGGACAAAACTTCACGAAATTTTGCATGTAGGATGGGTTCTGGCCAATGAAGACCCCTATTGTTTTTGATAAAGATCGGTTAATATTTAGGGGATGAAATGGACCAAATACTTAATTTTTGTCGGTTTTTCAGGTCGCTACAGAGGCCGCAATTATGGTCCGAACATCGTGAAATTTTACATGGAGAAGGGGATCGGGCCCAAGAATAAGCACGCCTGTATTGATAGAGATCGGTCAATATTCAGCGGGTCAAATGGACCCCTACTTTTGTGTGAAAAATTACAAAATTTTTATTCTGGGGCGTATATACTTGCTCCTGAAGAACATATACCCGGGAAGTTTATAGTATATCCAAGAGGAGTTGTTGACCTTCATATTGATACCATTTATATGACTGTATGTACTCTGATGTGGGAGTTATAAGTAATTAGCTAAAGGGGACTATGTGCATAGTATTACTATTACTTCATTAGAGGACGTGAATTACCGATTATGGTCAAGGACGACGCCTCTAGTTTTCGGTGAAGTTGAGATTTCCTTCAGGTGGTGCAATGAACCGAAAACTTTAATTTTGTCAGATTTTCTAGTCGATCTAGAGGCAATTATTATATGCAGAACATCACATATTTTACAAGGTGAAGGGGATCTGACCAAATACTTAGAGCGGCTGTTTAGATGATGATCGGTCAATATTCCGAGGGTCAAATCAACCAAAACCTATAGTGACCAATTTTTTATTTTATGGCGTAAAAATTCACTTCAACAAAAATTTTTTTTGGAAAATATGCCAGGGTTAGAAAGCGCAGTTGTTGATCTATAATCGGTAACAAAAGGTGCAAATATCACGAAATATTGCGCAGGCTCAGAATATAGAACCGCAGAAAGTTTGCTTTTCGTGGTAGTTGTGTAGGGTATCATATGGTCGGCCCCGTCCGACTATACTGCTCCGCTCACTGGTTTTAATATTTTCTATAATATATTATGAAACATAATAAAATCTAATTACCTTAGTTTCATCAACGTTACCCGCATGTTATGTACATATTTGTGTGTATGTAAGTGTATACATAGATGCCATTTGACATATTCCCAACATTTCAATTTGTTGGTAACATGAATGACAATATCCGTACCCCAAGCACGCATGCAATCATCAACTACCACAAGAGTAATCAGCAACAGAAGACTTAAAAGTCTTATGTTGCAAGGCAAAAAGAAGAAATAAAGCAACAAAAACAATCTCATAGTAGAAAACTGATTTATCATGATTGCCGGAGCACTATTAGCTTTGCAGGCAGGGGAGATAGGGAGACAGGCATCCAACCAACCAGTCAGCAACAGAAAAAAATTAAAAAAAATGAAAGAAGAAAACCTAAATTTAAGTCACTACAGACAGCGGTTGTAGCAGCAACAAATAGAAAAATCCCAACGACGATGGCACAAAAAATGCCGGTTGCTTAGTTTGTTTTGCTAACATCATTCGGATGGTTATGCGAAAAAAAAACATGATAGCACAGTAGACATCATTAGGAAAATACACAGACGATGGAAATGGAAAAAACCTCCATCGTCGTCGTCATCATCATCATCAAACACCCTTTACCACACATATACACCAACCCCTACGTAAACAAACACACAATGGGAGATTGCAACATTCTCAAATCTCCACCAAACCTATGAAAGAAAATTTTGCCGAAAAAGGAGATGAAGGATGTTGTCGGCAATTTTTTTTATAGATGAACTTAAATTTTCATGTGTACCTAGATATATGAAGAAAAGGGACACATGAAAAACATTATCCAATTTTAAGCATTCTCGACCAAAACTGGCATTAAAAATATATTTTTAAAAAATCCACGCTTGATAGGGTCTTGAAAAAATATTTTTAAAAAAATCCACGCCTTTGGTACGACCTAAAACAAGAATCCACGCATTTTGTAGACCATGTATATATATTAAAAAACCCAAGTATTTGGTAGGACATTGAAATAAAATTGTTTAAAATTCCACGCCTTTGCAGGTCTGTTAATTGGCAACCCTAGAACGAAAAATAAAAAATGTGTGTTCGTTATTTTGTTCCTCCACCATAATTCAAGACTAATGTCACAATACATGTCAAGTTGAGGTAGGACAAGTGTGTGTGTGTAAACATCAGCATGAACACCGGCTGAGTGCTAGGACAACATTTACAGTTCGTTGCTCTATGTAATAGAACAAACACACATTTCGTTGGGCAGAATCGTCCTCACACATACACTCACACATCGCATATCCAACAGGACCCACTAATTCCCGAACTTTGTATGTCAAACAGTGTGCCACGTTTTCACTTTGTAACAGTAAAGTCAACAGTATTTATAAACCCAAACAACAAAACAGAGGGCTTAAAGGATTGGGACCGAAAAAACGGCAACAGTAAAAATAAATTTGTAGCAAGGCATAGCACAAAGAAAACACCGAAACACTAAAAGAAAGGAACTCCACACAACTTCGTTTTTGTTTGTTGACAGTTGTGTTAAAATATGTTGACAATGAAAAAACACAGAAAGAGAGAGAAGCAAGGAAGGACTTTCGGTATTTATCCTGTAGGATGGATTTTTCTTTGCAATACGCAGGTCCTCGTTTTCACTCTTTTTCTCTAACATCAATTTATGTTAAAAGCATAACAGAATTTAAAAGATCTACAGAGTTGAAAAAAATGGGTCTTGAAAAATATTTCTAAAGAAGTAAAAAAGTGGCAGTTGGTGTTGCCGACACACATATACCCCCAGCCTATGGTTTGCGGAGATCTTCAAAATTAGACACAGATTTTATTATTAACTTTATATAAGAAATATCAAAGTGGTTTCGGATTTAATGTTGATAAAATTTTATAAAATATTGGTATTGGGAGGTACCGGAAGGAGTGGACTACTGGGTCCCATCTTTGGACTTAGCCTAGACTTCGTAAAGATAATGGATTGAGCAAGATTTGTTTCATATCGGGCATTCCATTCGCCTGATATTGAATTTACAAATATTGAAAATGTTGACCATTTGTGGGGCAGGTAACAGAAGGAGTGGACCAATGGATCACATCTTCCTACTTGATTTAGGCTTGCTAATGATATTAGGTGGTACAAAGTTTCATTAACATCGGATAGTCCGTTTGCATTTTATTATACCCTACACAACTATGTTGTCAGGGTATTATAGCTTTGTGCAGCTCCAAGAGTTTGTATCGCCGCGAAATATTGATCCTAGACCCACCTTTAAGTATACCGATCGTCATATATCGACTAGCTGAGTCGATCTAGACATGTGTGTCCGTCCGTCCGTCTGTCCATTATAATTTGTAAACACGATAAAGGCCACAGTTATGGATCAATCTTCACGAAATTTTGCATGTAGGATGGGTTCGGCCCAATGAAGACCTCTATTTTTGGTAAAGATCGGTTAATATTTAGGGGATTAAATGGACCAAATACTGAATTTTTATCGGTTTTTCTGATCGCTCCAGGGGCCGCAATTATTTCCCAAACATCTAGAATTTTACATGGAGAAGGGAATTGAGCCAAAGAATAAACATGCCTGTTTTAATAAAGATCGGTCAATATCTAGAGGGTCAAATGGACCCTGACTTTTGTGTCAGAAGCCGAGAAGTTGATAGTATATCCAGAAGGAGTGGTTGGCCTTTAAATTGATACCAATTATATTGTCGTATGTACTCGGATGTGGGAGTTACACGTAAATATTTACAGGTGCTTACGTATTAATATATTATTTAGTAACCCATTACCACACTAGAGGGCAGAAATATAGCGCTGATCGCTTTGAAATGTTCCATGAGGTTCCAGTTATGGTCATGTACAACGCCTATAATTTACGGTGATGATCAGATAATAATTTTGGGATGAAGTGGACCGGAAACTTATTACACCCTTCCCCACTCTGTGGTACAGGGTATTATGTCGTTGTGCATATGTTTGTAACAGGCAAAATGAAACGAGATAGACCCATGGTTCCTTTTGAGAATATGCATAGAATCACTTTTTAAGTCGATTTATGCATGTCCGTCCGTCCGTCAGTGTATCTGTCTGTCTGTCCATGTTAAATTGTAAACAAAGTACAGGTCACATTTATGATCCGAATTGGATGAAATTGGGCACAGCTCATTTGTTTGGCCCAAGGACGAACCCTATTGAAATTGGAAAAAAATCGGTTCAGATTTAGATATAGCTCCCATATACATTTTCGACGGATTTAATGTAAATGGTGTACCAAAGTACCTATATATCTTTCGATTTGCACGAAATTTGGTATAACGTACTGAATTGAGCCTAGAATCATATCTGCCAAGTTTCGTGAAAATCGGTCCATATTTAGATATAGCTCCCACATATAGTTTCGGCTGATTTCATGTAAATGGTGCACCAAAGTCCCTATATATCCTTCGATTTGCACGAATTTTGACATAACGTACTGAATTGAGCCTAGAGTGATATATGCCAAGTTTCGTGAAAATCGGTCCAGATTTAGATATAGCTCCCATATATAGTTTCGTCCGATTTCATGTAAATGGTGCACCAAAGTCCCTATATATATTTCGATATGCACGCATAACGTACTGAATTGAGCCTAGAGTGATGTCTGCCAAGTTTCGTAAAAATCGGTCCAGATTTAGATATAGCTCCCATATATATTTTCGTCCAATGTAATGTAAATGGTGCACCAAAGTCTACATATATCTTTCGATTTGCACGAAATTTGGCATAGCGTACTAAATTTAGTCCAGAATGATGTGCCAAGTTTCGTGAAAATCGGTTGAGATGTAGATATAGCTCCCTTATATTATAGATTGATTTTAAGAAATTGGCACACCAAGGAACCAAGAAATAAGTATAACCTAACCTGTGACTAGTTTCGTTGAAATCGCTTCATATTTGGATATAGCCATAGTGGTGAAGGGTATCATATAGTCGGCCCCGTCCGACTTTACTACTTTCCTTACTGTTTTTGTTTTTTGTATTTTTTTTCGAATCGATCTATATACCATATTGAAAGCCGAACATCACCACACAACCCACGCTGAAAGGAATCTGGACAAGTAATTAGAAGTGCTGTACTGAATATTGTTGACCTCTAGTCGGTCGAGAGGGTAAAAATATCGCGAAATATTGCCCAAGCTTAGAATATAGAACCACACAAATTTAGATTTTCATAGAAGTTGTGTAGGGTATCATATGGTCGGCCCCGTTCGACTATACTGATCCACTCACTGGTTTTTTAACTTGGTTTGGGATCAAAAATAGGTGATTTTCCAAAAATATTTTCTTAAAGGTCCGCCATTTTGTTAATTTTTGAGCGAAGTAAATAATTCTAGTTCATGGCTAAATAGACTCCAAATTTTCTGAAACAGATTTGGTCCAAAGAAACATAGTTAGACCCCATGTTTCTTTCCAATATTTCGATGAGGCACAATTTCACCGTATCAAAGTGTATATACCCTCATTAACCTAAAGGCAGAGGGTATAAAAATCCACGCCTATTGTAGATCTCAGAAAAATTTTTATTAAATAAATATTATTTTTAAGAAATCAGCATTTAAAAAATATCCTCATATATTATTGTTCCCTGAAATGTCAATGTTATGGAAAACTCACCTCCAATGTTTAACAGAAGTTGTCTCCAA
This sequence comes from Musca vetustissima, assembly GCF_032173495.1. Lineage (NCBI taxonomy): Eukaryota > Metazoa > Arthropoda > Insecta > Diptera > Muscidae > Musca > Musca vetustissima. Next base: position 12,143 of record NW_026880318.1, read on the forward strand.
TGTTATTTACTTTACAGCTCTGCTATTCACATGGCATGGTATAGCCTAACCATGGCATGTGCTTAACCGTTTTAATGCGAACTTTTCTTGCGGAAAATGTTTTTCCAACATTCTTGGCTGAATGTGATTTCTGCATTTGTGTTGTGGTCTGAATGAAGTTGCAAGAAATTGTTCGATGCAACAACGAACATCGTTTTAGATGCTGTAAAGCTGTTAATTTTTACAATTTAGTTGCAATTTGGCGCTTGATGTGTAAATAAGTTGAAAGCGGTTAACGATAAAAGCTACGCTGATTGCTTGTAACGGTACGCGAGTGGATTTACGATTGATCAAAGAAAAAGGTGTTAGAAAAAATTTAAAAAAATAAAATTAAAAAAAAATGAATATAGTTGAAAAAAATTTGAAAAAATTAAAAAATATTTTAAATCTCTTCTAAGGGGTCCCAGGGGGGCTCTATGGCACCTAGAAAGGAAAAGAAACAAATCTGAAATTAAATTTTGAAAGAGAAGAATTCTAAAATGCAGTGGTTTACCAATCTCCAAATCTAATCCTCAGTACTAATTAGCCAAAATAAATATATCGTTACATCGAATAAGTGACTAAGTCCAAAATTCATCACATCCATCTGTATCACGACGTGTGTGTTCATATCTAGCGAAAGTTATACGTGATGGCGTGCATTTGAAAAATTTTCTTGATTTTTCTGAAAAAGAAACGTAAATTAACAACAACAAATAATCATCTTATAAGATGTAACAAAAAACAACAACAACAAGTGCATTTGTAATTGAACAACATCTCAAGCAATTAACCAACGATTCAACCAACTACAAAAAACAAAAACCAATTTAAACGGAATCAACAGCAAGCTCCAAGCAAGCACGCATATCGAACAACAGCACACCATCAGTGGATTTTTATGAACGCCAACAACAACAAAAATCGAAATATTGTAAGCATTACTTTTGGTCAAAGGAAAAAACCATCACCATCAATGTCTATCAACATCATCATCGTCGCCGCCTTGCTTTTCTACTGCTCTAGTATGGCTGTTGTCTTCCAGTTATGGCCATAGGCTTGACTTGACGGCTGGCTGGCTATCTGTCTGGCTAACCTGCTAAGTGTCTGTTTGTTTTGTTTTTGTTATGGCATTTTTTTTTAATTTCAGCAGAATAGAAAAAAATGAAAATTGATTGGTAAACTTTTTTAATGGAAAGTCTACAGATGGTGCTGCTGTTATGGCAACAACTTTTTTTGCGTGTTATGAATTGAAAAAAATACAAATACTGTCCATCAGGGGGGTTTTTTCCAGAAGAGCCATATATAGCAATATATGCGGATACGACTCAAATAAATACAAGTTATTTATGAAATTGGTCCATCGAAAAATATTTTTAAAAGTTGTGGATTTTTTTAGGTACAATAGGTGTGGATATTTTAAAAAATATTTTCTTCAGGACTGACAACAGGCGTTGGGTTCTGACCGATGAAGATACCTATTGCTTTTGGTAAAGATCGGTTAACATCTAGGGGATGATATCGACAAAATACTAAATTTTTGTCCGTTTTTCTGGTCGCCCCAGAGGCCGCAATTGTGGCCCGTACATCTAGAAACTTTACATGGAGAACGGAAAAACGGAAAGGCATGCCTGTTTTTGGACCCCGACTTTTGTGTGAAAAATCACAAAATTTGTATTCTATGGTGTATATATTTGCCCCTGAAGGATATAGACCCAAGATGTTGATGTGTGGTTAACCTTTATGTACTCAGATATAGGAGTTACATTTAAATATGTTCCATGAGGTTATAGTTATGGTCAGGGACCACGCCTATAATTTTCGGTTATGATCAGATAATAATTTTGGGATGAAGTGAACCGAAAACTTATTTTTTGTGTTTTTTTTTTCGATTTGATCTATAAGCTACAATTATAAGCCGAACATCACAACACAACCCACGGTGAAGGGAATATGGACAAGTACTTAGAGGGGCTGTGCTGAATATTGGTAATATTCGGAAAATATGTCAGTGTAAGGAAGAGGTGCTGTTGACCTCTAATCGGAAAAGAGGGTGCAACTATCACGAAATAATACCCAGGAGTGGAATAAAAATTCGCAAAATGAAAGAGTTCTGTGGTAGTTGTGTAGGGTATCGTATGGTCGGCACCGTCCGACTATACTGCTCCGCTCACTGGTTTTGGTATGAAGTCGACCGAAAACTTATTTTTTTTTTGTGTTTTTATACCCTTCACCACTTTGTGCTGCAGGTTATTACGTCTTTGTGCATATATTTTTGTGAACAAAGTGCACCAAAGTGCCTACATATCTTTCGATTTGCACGAAATTTAGTATAGCGTACTAAATTAAGTCTAGAGTGATGTGTGTTAAGTTTCGTGAAAATCGGTTCAGATTTTGATATAGCTCCCCTATATATATTTTCGTCCGATTTATTGTAAATGGTGCACCAAAGTCCCTATATACCATTCGATTTGCACAAAATTTGGCATAGCGTACTGAATTAAGTCTAGAACGATGTGTGTTAAGTTTAGTGAAAATCGGTTCAGATTTAGATATAGCTCACATATACATGTTCATCGGATTTAAGGTAAATGGTGTACCAAAGACCCTATATATCATTCGATTTGCACGAAATTTGTCACAGCGCAACGAATTAGGTCTAGAATGATGTGTGTTAAGTTTCGTTAAAATCGGTTCAGATTTAGATATGACTCCCATATATATTTTCGTCCGATTTATTGTAAATGGTGCACCAAAGTCCCTATATATCATTCGATTTGCACGAAATTTGGCACAGCCTAATGAACTAAGTCTAGAATGATGTGTGTTAAGTTTCGTGAAAATCTGTTCAGATTTTGATATAGCTCCCATATAAATTTTCGTCCGATTTTATGTAAATGGCGCACCCATGTTCCTATATATCCTTCGATTTGCACGAAATTTGACATAGCGTACTGAATTGGGTCTAGAAAGATGTGTGCAAAGCTTAGTGAAAATTTGTTCAGATTTAGATATAGCTCCCATAAATATTTTCGTCCGTGAAAATCGGTTCAATGAAATTAAATTTAGCATAGGTCCCAGAAAGGCATAAAGATGTTATATTCATGTTCGTTCAATTTGTTGCCAATGTTCTTTCGAAAAGGTGGAGTCTGTTAGGAGACATATGTAGAATATACCCAAAGTGGTGAAGGGTATTATATAGTCGACCCAGTCCGACTTTACTACTTTCCTTCCTGGTTTACAAATACTTTTTTTATGTAGCTAAAATAGGCGTGGATTTTTAAAAAAATATTTTTTATGTAGCTACAATGGTTTTAAAATTAGTTTTTATAAATCCACGCTTGCTGATTAGTCACTACATAACCATTCACTTCTTATATCATTTGCATATAAGGGAGCGTATGTGTATTGTCAGCACGCATACGCCCCATTTTTATACCCTCCACCATAGTATGGAGGGTATATTAATTTTGTCATTCCGTTTGTAACTCATCGAAATATTCATTTCCGACCCTATAAAGTATATATATTCTTGATCAGGGTAAAATTCTAAGACGATCTAGCCATGTCCGTCCGTCCGTCCGTCTGTCCGTCCGTCCGTCCGTCTGTTGTAATCACGCTATCTTCTGAAGGAATTGAGATAGGATGCTGAAATTTTGCATAGGGTTGTCTTTTGTCTGCAGGCAGGTCAAGTTCGAAGATAGGATATATCGGTCCACGTTTAGACATAGCTCCCATATAACAGTACCCCCCAATTTTCGGTATTTTGAGGTTCTTGGGCGCGTTTTTCAACCGAATACGCTGAAATTTGGTACATTGGGTTCTTATTGGGTACTTAATGTCCCCACAAAAAATTATAAATATAGGTCCACTTTTTCTGGTAGCCCCCATATAACGGTACCTCCTAATTTTCAGTATTTTGGGGGTTTTGATTGTATTTTTCCACCGAATTGGCTATAATTTAGTATTTCGAGTTCTTAATATGTACCAAATCTCTCCACAAAAAATTATAAACATATGTGAATTTTTTCGGATATCCCCCATATAAGGGTACCCCCCAATTTTCGGAATTTTGGGGTTCTTGAGCGCGTTTTTCAACCGAATACGCTGAAATTTGGTACATTGGGTTCCTAATAGGTTCCAAATCTCTCCACCAAAAATTATGAATATTGGTCCATTTTTTCGGATAGCCCCCATATAAGGGTACCCCCAATTTTCGGTATTTGGGGGTTCTTGAGCGCATTTTTCAACCGAATTTGCTGCAATTTGGTAATTTGTAGTCGTATATGGTAACAAATCTCTCTACCAAAAATTTTTAATATTCACCCCCTTTTTGGGGTAGTCCCCATATAACCCCCTTTTTATACCCTCCACCATAGTATGGAGGGTATATTAATTTTGTCATTCCGTTTGTAACTCATCGAAATATTCATTTTCGACCCTATAAAGTATATATATTCTTGATCAGGGTAAAATTCTAAGACGATCTAGCCATGTCCGTCCGTCCGTCTGTCCGTCCGTCCGTCCGTCTGTTGTAATCACGCTATCTTCTGAAGGAATTGAGATAGGATGCTGAAATTTTGCATAGGGTTGTCTTTTGTCTGCAGGCAGGTCAAGTTCGAAGATAGGATATATCGGTCCACGTTTAGACATAGCTCCCATATAACAGTACCCCCCAATTTTCGGTATTTTGAGGTTCTTGGGCGCGTTTTTCAACCGAATACGCTGAAATTTGGTACATTGGGTTCTTATTGGGTACTTAATGTCCCCACAAAAAATTATAAATATAGGTCCACTTTTTCTGGTAGCCCCCATATAACGGTACCTCCTAATTTTCAGTATTTTGGGGGTTTTGATTGTATTTTTCCACCGAATTGGCTATAATTTAGTATTTCGAGTTCTTAATATGTACCAAATCTCTCCACAAAAAATTATAAACATATGTGAATTTTTTCGGATATCCCCCATATAAGGGTACCCCCCAATTTTCGGAATTTTGGGGTTCTTGAGCGCGTATTTCAACCGAATACGCTGAAATTTGGTACATTGGGTTCCTAATAGGTTCCAAATCTCTCCACCAAAAATTATGAATATTGGTCCATTTTTTCGGATAGCCCCCATATAAGGGTACCCCCAATTTTCGGTATTTGGGGGTTCTTGAGCGCATTTTTCAACCGAATTTGCTGCAATTTGGTAATTTGTAGTCGTATATGGTAACAAATCTCTCTACCAAAAATTTTTAATATTCACCCCCTTTTTGGGGTAGTCCCCATATAACCCCCTTTTTTATATTAAAATAGTTATCTGATTTGTTCCGCGTTTTGAGTTTGGTTCTAAGTCTCTTTTGTAATCATTTCACCTGCGGAGGATAGAGAGATAAACAATTAGAACGTAAGGTTCAATAATTAACTATAGCCGCATTTAGACCTAGCCCCTGATTGGAAGTTCGAGAATTTGAACTAAGCTTGGAAGAAATAATAAGATGGGCAAAGTTTGGATGAAATCTAAATTTTCTGAAACGGATTTGGTCCAAAGAAACATGGGGTCTAGAACCAATATTTCGATGAGACACATTTTCACCGTGTTAAAGTCTATACACCCTCATTAGCCATAAGGCTGAGAGTATAATTATCCTTTAAAATTTTCTAAAATTTTTAATTATGGTTTACATAATCCGTTTTTAGAAATGTCGGTATAGGTCCACTTTTTGGTATGTTCCCTATATTTTCATTTCTAGTACCTGTCAATATATCTATGGTGGAGGGTATCCAAAGTTCGGCCCGGCCGAACTTACCGCTTTTTCACTTGTTTAAATTTAAAAATTCATCTTTACATATTGCCTATTTAATATTGAAATATTGAACTTCCTATAATACACTTGCAATCAACTCCATACGAAATATATCAAGTGAAAAAATGATTTCAATCACACAAACTATTGGTCCCATTCCTAATTTCCGTTTTTTTTTCGCAATTTGAATTTGTTGCACTTTGAATCTGTTATCTCAGAATCCACACTCAATTATCCAACACATTGAAATGAATTTAATTTTTCGACATCAACTGAAATGGTTGTTCAACTTTGTCCTCTGTATCCTGTGGCTCTGCCCAACTTTTTCACATAGTTTTTGGGCAAAAAAAAAAAAAAAAATGCAGCAGAATGGACGTTTTCTTGCTGCTTCTTTTTCTTTTTTTCCTTGTCATTGTAGGCTATGCTAGACGATAAAGCAGGCATGTTTTTGTAAATCCAAAAACTAATACCAACATATGTCATCATTTATTTCCTACCCAAAACGATTCTTGACAAATGGCTACGAATTCATAAATCATTCATAACACCAAGATAGGCAATAGGGGCAGTGATGCAAGAAACAACCTAGGTCCCTTGCCTCACGCCCATTGAAGAGAAAAAGAGAGAATGTAGGAGAATCGCATAAAATGCAACCAAATGGAAACCAATGCCATAGACATAGACATGAATCCCTAAGGCCATTGGGAATAGGCCACAGACCAATAGGACAAATAAAAACCAAAACGACAAGTGGAAAGACATTTGTTGTCTGCGACATAAAACGGAAATAGACAAGCAAAAATCTCCAAACAAAAAAAAAAAAGTCATGAAAGTTAGTATCACAATACCAGGAAGAAGGATAAATAATTGAAAAAGAATTATCAATGAAAATTCTTGGTGGAAAAATTAAATGATGACTTTTAATCTAGGCCTATTTGAATATTTATTCAATTTGTATATATGGGTGCGTATGCGCAATGTCAACACTAATACTACCCATAGGACAACTTCTTAAAGTAACTTTAAACATAAATTTAATTGAAATTCCTGAAGAGGAAAAATATTTTTAAACCAGTGAGAGGAGCAGTATAGTAGGAAGGGGTCGACCATACGATACCCTACACAACTACGACGGATCTCTAACTTTCTGCTTATTATTATTCCGAGGCTGGGCAATATATCTTGTCCGATTAGGGGTCAACTGCCCCTCGTGAGTTGTATTGGGATTTTCGGCTTATAATTGTGGCCCTTATATCGACTCAAAAAAATACAAGAAATAAGTTTTTGGTCCACTTCATCCCCTAACTGAAACCTCATGGAAAATTTCAAAGCGATCAGCACTATATTTCCGCCATCTAATGTGGTAATGGATTACTAAATAATATATTTAAGTGTAACTCCTACGTCCGAGTACATACGAAAATATAATTGGTATCAATTTAAAGGTCAACCACTCTTCTTGGATATACTATCAACTTCTCGGGCCTATGTCCATCAGGAGTAAATATTTACGGTATAAAATACAAATTTTGTCATTTTTAACACAAAAGACAGGATCCATTTGACCCGCTAAATATTGACCAATCTTTATCAAAACAGGCATGCATATTCTTTGGCCCAATCCCCTTCTCCATGTAAAATACAGTTTTTGGTCCATTTCATCCCCTAAACATTAACCGATCACTATTTGGTCTTCATTGGCCGGAAGCATGTAGGATGCAAAATTTTGTGAAGATTGGTCCATAATTGTGGTCTGTGTCGTGTTTACAAATTCTAATGGACAGACGGACGGACACACATGTCGACTCAGCTAGTCGAAATATGACGATCGGTATACTTAAAGGTGGGTCTAGGACCAATATTTCCCTGCGTTACAAACTCTTGGGGCTGCACAAAGCTATAATACCCTGACAACATAGTTGTGTAGGATATAAAAAGTCCACCTTTTATCAGATCTAAAAAATTGTTTTTAAAAAAGTCCACACCTTGTTTTGGGGCCTAAAAATATTTTTAAAAATCATAGAAAAATTCTTTATAAAAATCCCAAGCCTCTTGATAGACTTAAAAAATTATTTTAGAATGTCCACGTCTTTTGTTGCACATTGACAAGTTATTTAAAAAACATCCACGCCTATTGTGGGCTCCTTAAAAATATTTTTAAAAAACCTATGAAGGGTGCGTATGGGTATTGTCAACACTAATACGACACATTGTTTCGAAAACTAAAATTTCCTTTGCATTGTAGTTCCTTCCTTTAATTTAACTTTCTGGTTGACTTCCACTCCTATTCCTGGTTAAGACTCTTAACATTTGACCATCAAATATTATGTTTGCCTTTCAGATTTGTATAAAATGATTTTCGACTACCCTCCTAAAATTTCTTATATAAAAATCCCCAATTTCTCTAGAATTTTTCAATGTATATTAGAAATTCAATATTGGCCTTTATAAAAGTGTATTTCCCCAAAAAAATAAATTTAACACCCACTTAGCCGAAAATAATATTGCCAACTACCAAAGTGGAAACCAAAAATCGCCTTATTAGCTTTGTGTGTGTGTGTGTTTCAAAAATTCAATAACGGTTTAAGTGAAATTTATTATTGGCTATTTTATTGAAAAGATACGACATACAAACACTCTCAAACCCACACTCACAATATCTACGCAATATCACATATCATAAAATCTATAGAAGTAGAAGGAGGAGTAGGAAGAAGGGAAGAAAAAATAGTTATTCCATTGAATTTCCGTTTCCGCTTTTAATACAATACTGGTTGGCAAATAAAATCATGGCAATAACCACAAAAACGCTTTCAACGGAAGGGTGGGACTCAGAATGTGAGTGTGTGTGTGTGTGTCGCTGACGATGTGAAGTTTTGTCTGCAGTTAGTAGCTGACCATATTTTCCATGTCGTTAACATCAGAAGAGGATCCTTGCCACATTTTCTCGAAAAGAATTTTGAAAATTTCCGTACAAAATTTTGAAAAATATTTTTCCGAGTCTACAAATTTGCGTCAACTTTTGAAAAAAAAAAATATTTTTTTTCAGGGACCACAAACAGGCTTTGATTTTTTACACCCTACACAACTATGTTGTCAGGGTATTATAGCTTTGTGCAGCCCCAAAAGTTTGTAACGCCGCGAAATATTGGTCCTAGACCCACCTTTAAGTATACCGATCATCATATCTCGACTAGCTGAGTCGATCTAGGCATGTGTGTCCGTCCGTCTGTCCATTATAATTTGTAAACACGATACAAGCCACAGTTATGGACCAATCTTCACGAAATTTGCATGTAGGATGGGTTCTGGCCAATGAAGACCCCTATTGTTTTTGGAAAAGATCGGTTAATATTTAGGGGACGAAATGGACCAAAAACTTTATTTTTATCGTTTTTTCTGGTCGCTCCAGAGGCCGCAATTATAGCCCAAACATCGATTTTTAATATATAGAAGGGGACTGATAATGATCGGGCAATATTTTGCGCGTCAAATGGATCCCGAATTTTGTGCGAAAAATTACAAAATTTGTATTCTATGGCGTATATATGTGTTCCTGAAGGACATAGACCCAATAAGTTAACATCATATCCAAGAGGAGTGGTTGACCTTTAAATTGATATCAATTATATGGTCGAATGTACTCAGATGTGGGAGTTACACTTAAATATTTACAGGTGCTTACGTAATGAGATATTATTTAGTAACTCATTTCCACACTAAATAGCGGAAATATAATGCTGATCGCTTTGAAATTTTCCATGAGATTCTAGTTGTGGTCAAGGACAACGCCTATAATTTTCGATGACGATCAGATAATAATTTTGGAATAAAGTGGACAAAAAATTTATTTTTTTTGTATTTTTTCGATTCGATCGATATGCTACAATTCGTATTCCCTACACAACCCACGATGAAGGGAATACGAACAAAAAGTTAGAAGGGCTGTACTGAATATTATTAATATTCGGAAAATATGTCAGTGTTAGGATGAGGTGCTGTTGACCTCTAATCGGGCAAGAGGGTGCAAATATCAGGAAACATTGCCCAGGCTCGGAGTAAACATCCGCAGAAAGTTATAATTCTGTGGTAGTTGTGTAGGGTATCGTATGGTCGGCCATGTCCGACTATACTGCTTCGCTCACTTGTTTTTTAAATATTTTTGCCAGTAGCTATCAAGGCGTGGATTTTTTGAAAATATTTGTAGGCAACTACAATAGCCTTGGATTTATAAACATTTTTGGCGTGAATTCTTTCAAAATATTTTTTAGACAAATCCACGCCTATTGTGTATTTTTTATGGACCAACAGGCGTAGATTTATAAATATATTTTTTCATGGACCAACATTAGGAGTGGATTATTAAAAATGTTTTTTCATGGACCTACAAAAGCTGGGTATTTTTTATAACCTTCACCACACTGTGGAACCGGGTATTATGTCTTTGTGCATATGTTTGTAACAGGCAAAAGGAAACGGGATAGACCCATAGTTCCTTTTGAGAATATGCATAGAATCACTTTCTGAGCCGATTTATGCATGTCCGTCCGTCCATCCATCTGCAGATGTGAAATTGTAAACAAAATACAGGTCGCATTTATAATCCGATTTAGATGAAATTTGGCACAAGTCACTTACTTGGCCCAAGGACGAACCCTATTGAAATTGGGAAAAATCGGTTCAGAATTTAGATAAAGATCACATATTTTGGTTCATCCAATTTCATGTTAATGGTCCTTCAAAAACGGGACGTCTGTTAGGATGCATCTGTTTAATATACCCATATCATATAGTCGGCCCGTCCACTTTACTACTTTCCTTACTGGTTAAAAATATATTTTGGTCTATTTCAATGAAACATTGAAATCCAATGTGGCATCACTGATCTTCCTTATTTAATATATGTATGTGTGTGTTTGTATATGTGTATTCTTATCTTTTATGCCATGAATGATGCTTCTTGGTGTAAGATGAAAAGCAAAACAGAACAAAAATACATTGCAGCTGATATTCTTGTTCCTCTAGTTGTTGTTGCTTTGTTTCTTCTTGTTGTTGTTTCGTCTTGTTGTTGAAAAACTGCGCTTGTTCGTTGTTTTATCTAAACGCCTCTCTTGTTTCTGTTAGCTGTTAGACTGTATGTGTAGGTGTGTGGTTTCCCAGGATATGAAAAAACAACAACAAAATAGAAAAACGCCTAACTTACTGATGCTGCTGTTCCTGCCGATGATGATGTGTGCGGCATACCACGATACGGCTGGCACAAAATACTTTATAAGATTGCAATACGTTTGAGAATTATGTCCAAAAATGTAAAGGGACCAGAGAAGTGAGAGTTACCACCACATACATATATGATTGTATGTATGTGTGTGACTACACAGCAGAGTAGTTGTAGTGCTTCGGTGTTTTTCATATCTTTCTGGATTTTCTTTTCGGAAAATCATATTTTGATGCTCGGTATGCTATAAATTTTATTCATTCTTTATGATTGTACATGAATTTCTTGCATGGAACTTCAACTTCGGTTCCGAGTTCTTTGAATTGCATTATTTATCATTTCTCGTTTGAAAACTTTTTATGTTGCTTTCATAAATTTGATGGAAACATGACTAAGAAATTGCTGTGTGAAAAAGGTTTCAAACCGATCAAACTGATATTTTCTTACGAAACTTCGATCATCGAAATCCACGCCTATTGTAGGTTCATGAAAACATATTTTTATAAATCCACGCCTATTGTAGGTTCATGAAAAAATATTTTTATAAATCCACGCCTATTGTAGGTTAATGAAAAAATATTTTTATAAATCCACGCCTATTGTAGGTTCATGAAAAAATATTTTTATAAATCCACGCCTATTGTAGGTCCATGAAAAAATATTTTTATAAATCCACGCCTATTGTAGGTTCATGAAAAAATATTTTTATAAATCCACGCCTATTGTAGGTTCATGAAAAAATATTTTTATAAATCCACGCCTATTGTAGCTACATGAAAAAATATTTTTATAAATCCACGCCTATTGTAGCTACATGAAAAAATATTTTTATAAATCCACGCCTATTGGGCTGCTTAAAAAATATTGTTTTATAAATCCACGCCTATTGGGCTGCTTAAAAATTATTTTTTTATAAATCCACGCCTATTGAAGGTTCATGAAAAAATATTTTTATAAATCCACGCCTTTTGTAGCTTCATGAAAAAATATTTTTATAAATCCACGCCTATTGTAGGTTCATGAAAAAATATTTTTATAAATCCACGCCTATTGTAGGTTCATGAAAAAATATTTTTATAAATCCACGCCTATTGTAGCTACATGAAAAAATATTTTTATAAATCCACGCCTATTGTAGCTACATGAAAAAATATTTTTATAAATCCACGCCTATTGTAGGTTCATGAAAAAATATTTTTATAAATCCACGCCTATTGTAGCTACATGAAAAAATATTTTTATAAATCCACGCCTATTGTAGCTACATGAAAAAATATTTTTATAAATCCACGCCTATTGTAGCTACATGAAAAAATATTTTTATAAATCCACGCCTATTGTAGCTACATGAAAAAATATTTTTATAAATCCACGCCTATTGTAGCTACATGAAAAAATATTTTTATAAATCCACGCCTATTGTAGCTACATGAAAAAATATTTTTATAAATCCACGCCTATTGTAGCTACATGAAAAAATATTTTTATAAATCCACGCCTATTGTAGGTTCATGAAAAAATATTTTTACAAATCCACGCCTATTGTAGGTTCATGAAAAAAATATTTTTATAAATCCATGCCTATTGTGGGTTCATGAAAAAATATTTTTATAAATCCACGCCTATTGTAGCTACATGAAAAAATATTTTTATAAATCCACGCCTATTGTAGCTACATGAAAAAATATTTTTATAAATCCACGCCTATTGTAGATATCTGAAAAAATATTTTTATGAATCCACGCCTATTGTAGATATCTGAAAAAAATATTTTTATAAATCCACGCCTATTGTAGGTCCACGAAAAAATATTGTTATAAATCCACGCCTATTGTAGGTTCATGGAAAAATATTTTTATTAATCCACACCTATTGTAGATATCTGAAAAAATATTTTTATTAATCCACGCCTATTGTAGATATCTGAAAAAATATTTTTATAAATCCACGCCTATTGTAGGTTCATGCACAAATATTTTTATAAATCCACGCCTATTGTAGGTTCATGAAAAAAATATTTTTATAAATCCACGCCTATTGTAGGTCCCTGAAAAAATATTTTTATAAATCCACGCCTATTGCAGGTTCATGAAAAAATCCACACCTATGAAAAATTATTTTTATAAATCCACGCCTACTGCAGGCCAATGAAAAAGTATTTTTAAAATATTTCCTTTCATATTTTAAGTATTATCATCCTTTTTGTCCCACCCTTCTTTCGATTATCCATGCATTGTTATGTGTTTAAAAATAATGTAATCTAAATGAACTGCAGATTTTCCTGACTTCACAACAATATGTTGCCGTTGCCTTTGTTGATGTTGTTGTTGCTGTTGAACATCGACTTAAATATTGTTAAAAAGCATGTAAATGAAGAGGAACCAACAAACATGAATACATTATATCTGCTAAGGAAAATTGATTGTTTGTTGTTTTTATTTTTAATTTTCAATTTAACAAACAAGAAATTGAAAGAAAGAAAAATAATGGGAAATTTAATTGTATTCCATTACAACACGAAAAATACGAATTTTCCATGGAAGGTACGTGGATACATACGAAGATAATTGGTAATCAGGACTTCAAGGAAGGTTTTAAGGATATTGTACGATATGGAGATCGTAGAACAGTATTCAGGTTATTTGGATGTCTTGAACAAAAATTATTTCAAAGGATGAAGAAATATCCCTGAGCTTTGAGATATTAACTGCCGACCACACCTGCACTTCTATAATTTTTCGTCCCAAGAATCGAAATATATTAAGGCGAATAAATTCTATTTCAAAAATTTTTCAATCCCTACATAATTCCTCCTTTATAAATCACTTTCCTATTTAAGTCCTGACTGAGTCTCTCCTCTTCATTTCAAAACCCAAATCCAAATGGTTATGTTGTGAATAAACAAATGTTGTAGTTGTTGTTATTATTGTTGCTGCGTTTTTTTCCAAATAAAGTATTTCTATTTAATGTTTCTTCCATTACTGGTTGGAAATCATAATACGAAATACTTCCAGTTACCTCACCCCTTGCTCAAACATAAATACGTACCTATGATGTTTGTACGAATGTGTTCTCTGTTGCTACACATTCACCACAGACACCGAACCAGTGGTGCAGCAAGTAATTCTCTGTATGTTGTATGCAACGGGGGCTAATTGCTCAGTTGTTGGTTTTTGTTTGAGGCTATTTGGTCCAAGGACGAATCCTATTAAAATTGAGAAAAATCGGTTCAGATTTAGATATAGCTCCCATATATATGTTCGTCCTTTTTAATGTAAATGGTGTACCGGTATAGATTCCTCAAAAAAAGTTCACATTTCACAAAATGTATCCCTTCTGGTTCATTCAATGCCTCTTCGTTCAAATCTTGTGTTCTTTGTCCTAAACTGGTTCATCCCTTGCTTTTTTGTCCAGAATTCAAGAAATTACCGACAGATGGTCGATTTTCAGTTCTCAAGCGCTTCAATTGTTGTATTAACTGTCTTACGGTTGGTCATGAGGTCAAAAAATGTATAAGTAAACATAACTGTGGTAGATGCAACAAGCGACATCACTCCCTTTTACATCGTGAGGTGTACAATTCTGCAAACTCCGCTCAGCTTACGGCGACTTCGTCAGGGATATCTCACTCTGTTAATAGGCAAGTGTATCATGTTTCGCAAAATAGAAATGTTTTTTGGGTACAGCGATGGTGCATATAATTCATCAAGGCATCAAATAGCCCGCTCGTGCCCTAATCGACCCAGCTTCTGAAGCATCCTTTATAACTGAAAATTTACAACGTCGTCTTGGTATTTCTACCACTCCAACTCAGGCTACGATATCTGGCATAAACCAAAGTATGTCCACAGCTTCACATAAAGCATGTTCTTTATGTATAGGTTCTCCAATCGATACGTCCGTATTTATGGAAATACAGGCTTTAGTGGTACCCGCTATTTCTGGTAATCTACAATCATTTTCAATCGGCGTTGATTTAATTTCCAGTTAACCAAATATTCGTTTGGCTGATAAAAACTTCTTCCAATCAAGATCTGTTGACCTTTTTCTTGGGGCTGATTTATATCCCAGAATTCTTTAACAAGGAATATATCTTCCGATTTGCACGAAATTTGGTCTAAAATGGTGTGTGTAAAATTTCTTGAAAATCGGTTCAGATTTAAATATATCTCCCATATATATTTTCGACCGATTTAATAAATGGTTCACCATAGTCCCTATATATCTTTCGATTGGGACAAAATTTGGCATAGCGTACTGAATTAAGTCTAGAATGAAGTGTGTTAAGTTTCGTGAAAATTGTCCGATTTTTAGACCCAAAGTTAGGCCGATTGCCACATAATTTTGCATAGCGTACTAAAGTTTGTATAACATAACATGTGTCAAATTTTGCTGAAATCAGTTCGGATTTAGATATAGCTCCCATATATATTTTTTCCGATTTTAAATAAAGGGTGCACCATAGTCTCAATGTTAGGCCGATTGACACAAAAATTTGCACAACGTTCTTCAGATAGTATAGCCAAAGGTGCGTTTTGTTGGAATCCGTCCAGACTTAGATATAGCTCCCATATATGACCCAAATATGTCCATTAGGAACGAAACGAGCTGAAATTAAGCGGACCACCCATTTTAATTAATTAATTCGAATCTACACTAATTCAAGAATGTCCCTACAAAATTTCAAGTGAAAATCTCAATAACTCTTGAAGATATACCCAATTTATTCTGTCAGCATCAAGTGACGGCTGAAGGGCTCTCAAACTTTAAACGCGTTTTTCTCAAAACGAATGGCGGGCACGATAACTCAAAAACTAATATTCCAATTGGTTTCAAATTTTGTAACGTTTCTCAGGGAGTGTGTAGCTCTCGTATGAACTAGGATAAAGCCAATCGGTGAAGATCTTCCTTATTTTTTAAATTAGTTTGTGTTAAAAACCAGTAAGGAAAGTAGTAAAGTCGGACGGGGCCGACTATATGATACCCTTCACCACTATGGGTATATTAAGCAGGACTATAACATAAAATTGGATGAAAAAAATGTGATATTTATCTAAATGTGAATCTACCTAGATCTATCCATAAAGTATGTCAATCGACTTCAAACAAATATAAATAGGTCATCCGTTGGGCTATGTCTGCACTTCTAGAAAACGCAACTACGTAATTCTATGCTCAATTTTTTAAGTTGTGCAAAATTTGATGTCAATCTGACTAACATGAGGAGTTTGATGCCCAATTTACTAGAAATCGGGCGAAAATATATATGGAAGCTCTATCCAAATATTGAGCGATTTCAAACAAACTTGTCACAGGTTAGGTTATACAACTTTCAGAACGTTTTATTCCAATTGGTTCCTTAGTACGTCAATTACTTAAAATCAATCTATAATAAAAGGGAGCTATATCTAAATCTGGACCGATTTTCACGAAACTTGGCAGACATCATTCTAGGCTCAATTAAGTACGTTATGCCAAATTTCGTGCAAATCGAAGGATATATAGGGACTTTGGTGCACCATTTACATGAAATCGGACAAAACTATATATGGGAGCTATATCTAAATCAGGACCTATTTTCACGAAACTTGGCAGACATCATTCTAGACTCAATTCAGTACGTTATGCCAAAATTCGTGCAAATCGGAAGATATTTAGCGACTTTGGTGGACCATTTACATGAAATCGGACGAAACTATATATGGGAGCTATATCTAAATCTGGACCGATTTTCTCCAAACTTGGCATACATCACTCAAGGCTTAATTCAGCACGTTATACCAAATTTCGTGCAAATCAAAAGATATATAGGGACTTTGGGGCACCATTTACATGAAATCGGACGAAACTATATATGGGAGCTATATCTAAATCTGGACCGATTTTCACGAAACTTGGCAGACATCATTCTAGACCTAAATGATTAGGTTGTACCAAATTTCGTGCAAATCGAAAGATATATAGGGACTTTGGGGCACCATTTACATGAAATCGGACGAAACTATATATGGGAGCTATATCTAAATCTGGACCGATTTTCTCCAAACTTGTTAGACATCTTTCTAAGCTCAATTCAGTACGTTATGCCAAATTTCGCGCAAATCGAAAGATATATAGGGACTTTGGGGCACCTTTTACATGAAATCGGACGAAACTATATATGGGAGCTATATCTAAATCTGGACCGATTTTCTCCAAACTTGGCAGACATCACTCTAGGCTTAATTCAGTACGTTATACCAAATTTCGTGCAAATCAAAAGATATATAGGAACTTTGGGGCACCATATACATGAAATCGGACGAAACTATATATGGGAGCTATATCTAAATCTGGACCGATTTTCACGAAACTTGGCAGACATCATTCTAGACCTAAATGATTAATCTGTACCAAATTTCGTGCAAATCGAAAGATATATAGGGGCCGTTTACATTAAATCGGTTAAATATATATATGGGAGCTATATCTAAATCTGAACCGATTTTTCCCAATTTCAATAGGGTTCGTCCTTGGGCCGAATAAGTGACCTATGCCAAATTTCATTCAATTCGGATCATAAATGCGACCTGTACTTTGTTTACAATTTAACATGGACAGACAGACAGACGGACAGACGGACGGACGGACGGACATGCATAAATCGACTTAGAAAGTGATTCTATGCATATTCTCAAAAGGAACCATGTGTCTATCTCGTTTCCTTTTGCCTGTTACAAACATATGCACAAAGACATAATACCCTGTACCACAGTGTGGTGAAGGGTATAAATAGGCGATTTTCCATAAAAAATTTTTCAAAGTTCCGCCATTTTGTTAATTGTTGTGCGAAGTCAATAATCCTAGTTCATACGAGAGCCAGACATGTCCTCTTTCTAACACAGTTGGAATTTTCGGATTCCGATGTGCCAGTGAGGAGTTATCATGCCCGCCATCGAAAATATGGACTTTACTTTCAACCCAAAAAACAACAACAACAACAAATTTTGGTAAATTATTTTTCTTCCTTTTTAAATCTTCAAATATAAATGTGCCAAGTTACAAACCTTAACATGCATTGGTATTCATTTACCAGCCCATGTAAAATCTTAAAAATAAAAAATCGAGAAGGGGGGGGGGGGGGGGGGTTCCCTTAAATAAGTATCACGTGTTTTTTATTAATTTCTCTTTCGAGATGAGCTACATGATCGGAGTTGCAATGAAAAGGAAAGCCAGAGAGATACTACATTCCCACCACTATGCGACGCGTTTCGCTGTTGGTTAAGCGGCTCATCAGGCATATTGGGCAATGTGGCTTACAAATGTCTTTACTTGATAAGTTGTATTTATGTCGACTATTGTTGCGAAATTGCATCTACGAATTAAATTCAACCGTGTCAAGGGTCGGACATTTGACATCACACCAGAACATTCCTTTTCAGACCAGATTTTCCTTGTAGTGACGGACTTTTTTCCATACAGACTACAATATTTTTCTTCAATGGTATGCAACTGCATATTGTGCAACCTTAGGAAGATAAGGAGGTGACTTTGAACGCTAAGGCACCGGACATTAACAGATTCCATGGGAACCAGGGTTCAAATCCCAGCCGGGTTCAAGCTGAATTTTTTGAGTTTTGTTTTTATGCCTTTTTAGGGCGAAGGATCATTCATGCAAATGTTTTTTATTAATTTCTCTTTCATTGCAACTCCGATCATGT